>NC_141030.1:22755000-22952500 GCF_052040795.2 Danio rerio
TAGTTTTGTTTAAGTTTTGAGAAGTTTAGCTCTTTGCCTTCTCGAAAACTATGTTTGCAAACACAAGTTTCCTGTCTGCAGGCGATGGTAATTATAACTGCGGGAGATGCTAATTACATTTAAAAAAATCTATCAAATAAAAATATTTCCACTTAATTTGTACGCTTGATTTTAATCATATAGGCTGGGGAGGCTTTCCTTTTTTAGAAATCCACCTAGACTTTTGTATGCCTTGGGGACCTCTTATAAAATGCACTGTCAATTGGTTAATTTAGTGAAATTATTGGTATTACTCCTGGGTAAACACATTTAAAGAAATGTAAGCATTCATCCAAGTAACTTCAATAATGAGTTTTAGCAAATTTTAGTTTATTTAAAGATTAAAAGGTTTTTTTTTTTTAATTAGGGACTAAGCTGGAGGATAGTGAGTAAGTGAGTTCATTTATTGTGAACTTTAACACAGAGCAATATTTACCTTCAGGGTAAATTCAAATTATGCCACAAGTTGTAGTTGCACTTTATTTATTATCCTTATAGAAATTCTTTTCAGGTCTGTGGCAAATAAAAACACAACAACAGTTAACAAAACACACAACATCACTTAATTACAGTAACTTACAGATACAACAACAGTGACTGCATTAGATGTAGAATGACAACTGTTGGATCACTGATTGAACAAAGCTATACTAGAGGATATACAGTAAGATCTCTGTGCACTATTATGAAGAGTTCATAATAAAGGTATGTCTGGCCAGATAAACTAGTAGCCAGTGTTGGGGAAAGTTACTTTTGAAAGTAATTCATTCATGCATTCATTTTCTTTTTAGCTTAGTCCCTTTAATAATCTGGGGTCACCACAGCGGAATAACCCGCCAAATATTCAGCATATGTTTTACAAAGCGGATGCCCATCCAGCCGCAACCCTCATACACTCTCATTCACACACATACACTACAGACTATTTTAGCTTACCCAATTCACCTGTACTTTTGGGAAAACTGAAGCACACAGAGGAAACCCACACAAATGCAGGGTGAACATGCCGACTCACAAATGCCAACTGACTCAGCCGAGGCTTGAACCAGCGACTTACTTGCTGTAAGGCGACAGCACTACCTACTGCGCCACTGCGTCGCCTCTTTTAAACGTAACGCATTACAATATTGAGTTACTCCTAATTGTGTAACGTTTTATGGAAAGTAATGGGTTATATTACTTTTTAGTTACTTTTGCATTACTTTTCCTTACCTGGCTGTGGTTTGATCTCTTTCAGAAGTCACAGGTGTTTTTTTTTTTCACCTTTTTTTTTATCGAGAAGCTCTGCATTTAACAGCCAACTATATAACCCACACCTTTATTTTCCTTTAAAAATGTAGGATAAAATTATATTTTGTGAACTTTCTGTGCCCAGAGCTATACATGATGTATATACAGATTAATGAAAGCATGTAAAATAATGTGGTTGCTACTTTTGTACGTGTTATTAGTTAAGTAAATTCACTGTCCGTTGAGTTAAAGATTGCAATAAAGCCTAAGAGAAGGCTAAAACAAATTTTTTTTAAATAATTTATATTAAGGCAAAAACTGATTTTAAACATTTAAAATGTTTAATAACAAAAATGAACAGTAAGATGATAAAAATATCATTAAATAAAACAAAAAATCAATGAGCTTTATACATTGAATAAATTGCTTCACTTGACTTTAACAAATGTGTAAATCATTTCAGAAAAAAAAAGAGAAAAAAATCGTACTATAAAAACAAACAGTAGTCACTTGTACAGGAGCCAGTGGCTGCATCTTCTCAACAATAAAAGCAATAACCTTTTTTTTATTTAGTAAAATGAATTGTTTTACCTGGAGAACATGAACTGATGTCAATCATTTGTTGTTTAGCTGGAGATAGGGTGCGGGTGTAGTACTTTGCATTCAGTTTTGCTTTGTTTTTGTTTTTTTCTATGTCGTGTTATCTGCTGTTGACAAGTTTTGCTTACACATAATCTACACTTAAAGGTGCAGTAGCAGATTGTCTTTAGAAACTTTTTTTGTTGTGTTATTGAAAGTCTCTTCACAGTCCAATTGTAATGATTATAGTAAATGATCCACAGTAAATGTGTTTTCTATGTATTTTTCGACATTTCACCATTTTGAAATGAGTTGGCATGAGATGGTTGCATCTTCAGTTAATACTTAATTACATACTTTTTAACATGCCCCATTAGACTTGAAACAAATCTATCCTGAGTCATTCAGTTACTAGAACAGTACACTGACTAATCTGCTGTGAAAAAAGAGACCTGATGATGATAAGTGTGAGCCACTGTCTGTTTCATCGCAGCACGCTCTCTCATTGAGTATATGATTCAACCTGACTAAGGCCAATTTTATTCTGCAATGGATTTAAAACAAACAACAACATTTAAGCAAAGTAAATCACATTACATTTTTCAAAAAGTAACTCAAATAATATTACTTATTTTTAAAGTAATGCGTTGCTTGTTACTTTAGAAAAGTAACATTATATCCATGAGCTTAATTTTAATTTTTTTAATAGGATCTATCTTACACCAATAAGTTTTAAGAAAATCTTTGCCAATGCCACAGACTTTTGTTTCAAATGTAAAAAGCTAAAGGTACATCCAATCATTGTTTTTGGGACTGTGACGAAATTTTGCCATTCTGGAAGAAAGTATGTCAGGTACTGGAAAATATTCTTAAGCTAAATTTTGACAACACGCCAGCTTAATTTTTGTTAAATCTTAATGCGAAAAATCTGTTTGAAAAAGCTGCATTCCAGTAATTTATAGTCTTTGTATATTTAGCTAACATGGCCACATTAGAAAATTTTACCTATGACAAACATAAAAAATCTGACAGATTTTGTTCAATTTGCTCTCCCTTTGGGAGTACATAAAAGAGCTCTCTTAAATTAACACAGGATCCTTGTCATTCATTTAAAATTTTTGTTATAACCTACACTTAAACACAAAACAATAAAATTATGTGATTGCTCTTTTTTTTACCTATTTATTTATTTATTTATTTTTACTTAATTTCTTTGTTACTTTCTATTCTCAAGACTGTATACTCTCTGTAACACGTTTATACATTTTGATGTTAATATTTTGTGAATGTGGGCATACAATAAAAAAATAATAATATTAATACGTAACGTTACCTCCAACACTGGTAGTAACAAATAATGTTGGTGTTAAGACAGTGTGATGTATCCTGAAGAATTGAATGACATTCCATTTAGTTTGAAACCCACATAGTTGATGTCTGCATAGTTGTTATCTGCATACTTTGTCTGCCTGCAATCCAGGTCGCTGGGTCGCTGGTTTGAACCTCGGCTCAGTTGGTGTTAATAATAATAATAAACTAAATGGGGCGACATGGCGGTGCAGTGGGTAGCACGATCACTTTACAGCAAGAAGGTCTCTGGTTCGTACCCCCGGCTGGGTCAGTTGCCATTTCTGTGTGGAGTTTGCATGTTCTCCCCGTGTTCGTGTGGGTTTCCTCCGGGTGCTCCAGTTTCTCCCACAGTCAAAAGACATGCGCTATAGGTGAATTGAATTAACTAAATTGGCCATGGTGTATGTGTGTGAATGCAAGAGTGTATGGTGTTTCCCAGTGACGGATTGCAGCTGGATGGGCATCGGCTTCGTAAAACATATGCTGGATAAGTTGGCGGTTTATTTTGCTGTGGCGACCCCTGATTAATAAAGGGACAAAGCCAAAAAGAAAATGAATGAAGGAATAAATAATAAACTAAAGGTCTATGACAATAACAGTTTGTGAGAGTACTCCCTTGCCTTGAAAGGTGTCCCACTTGTGGCTACACATAACCACAATATGAGAAATGAGTCTGGATGAATGGAGTATCTGGACAAACTGGTGGTGGAAGGAACAATGGAGGAGCTGCTGATAACAGACACCATGGGGGAGCTGATAATGACAGAGACCACAGAGGAGCTGATGGTGGAAGGAACAATAGATGAACTGGCAGTGACAGAGACCATCAGGCGGCTGATGAACTGGCAGAAACAGAGAGCACAGAGGAGATTACCATGGAAATTACTATAAAGAAACTGGTATTAACAGAGATCATTGAGGAGCTGATGTTGGTTGACCATGGTGGAAGTGAAAGACCACAGATGAAAATAAAAAAAAATGGAGAAAAAGCAGCGATAGAGACCCACAATGCAATCAATGGATTCAGGTGCCAAGATTTGATTCAAATGACCATAGTGGAGTCCCAGGTGGAGTGTCCATTGGAAGGAAAGACCAGATAACCAAGGCAGAGCCACACTGTCAAGCATCTAAGGTGGAGCCAGTGTTAGTGAAGACTGAGGCAGTGCCGGAGCCTAAAGAAGACATAGAGGTGGAGAAAAAAGTTGCAGAATTAACCCTGGAAGTCCATGGTGGAGGCAAAGTGATGACTGACTTATTGAAGTGGAGCAAGAAAGTCGAGAAAGCCTGTTGGAATCAGAATGATGATTGGCTCTTTGGTTGACGGGTTGAGTGTTATGGACCCAAAGGTCAGTGTCAGAGCCAGGAGTTCACCACAGCAAAACAGAAGTGTCTTGGGAGGACATGCTTAGTTAAGCTCTATCTGAGCTAGGACTGGGCGTCACGGTGGTGCAGTGAGTAGCACGATCACCTGAGTAAGAAGTTCACTGGTTCAAGCCTCAATTGCCATTTCTGTGTGGAGTACTCTGGATTAATGAGTATGGTGTATTTAGGGTGAAATGTCCTTTAATATATTTTATTTTATTAACGATTACCCTTTAATCCATAGACCTTATTGATGTTTAATAAAGCATGGACATTTAAAGGTTAAGTAATGCTTTAAGATGCGTCCATGACTTTATGCATTACATAATCAAGTGTGTGCAGTTTACCTTACCTTATGGAGTAGATCCCGGTTATATCCGCAGGTGTTTTTACCCATTTTATCTAACAGACTGGCAAAAATAGATCTATGCACACTCTCATTTTAAAAATCCTGCATCATGGCCAGACACGCAGGGAGCATCTCTATTCACACAACGAGTTTCTAAGCTCTCTCAACCTTATGACGAAGTTCATTCTTTCGAGGTAATCAAAGAACAGTTTCAGTGTTGTGAAGACTATGAATTGACCACACCACAAGCCATGTGCTCACATAAAATGGGAAAAGAACACGCAGCCAATAAGTGAACTCATTAACCATGTGTTCACAAAGCACAATAGTGGAGCACAATATAAACACAGAGCCACCTGCATAGATAACACAAACATAAACAGACGTAAGACACGAGCACATGATAAAGCGTGTCCCAAGCACGTACAGACCCTGTGCTCCTGCTTGATGTGTTCTGCGCATGGCTACGACGGCGCCCATACAGAGAAACACAAAATGACTGAAAACGAGTGCTCAACCTGATAAGACTTGAGCCTAGCATAACATACAGGACAAAACAGAGCTAGTGTCCGGACTTTGCCACCAAAATAAGAATTTACAAGACCAGAGTGGCAGAACCCTGAAATAAATATCATTGCCTTTTCAGCAGTTCCCCAGTAACTTACTGTATGAATTACAGCAAAAACACTGTATTTACATTAACATCACAATTTATCTTGCTCTCTATATATATATATTACACAGTGTTGCATTTCTTAACTGTAAATACAGTACAGTAATTTTCACAATACAAATTTAAAATACAGCAACATACAGCATAGCTGTTTTACAGGAAAATTCACATCATATTACAGGTAAATACTGTGTAATTTACAAAAACTGTTAATAGTGGATCTTTAAATACTTATAGTAGCTGGCAGTTATTTTTTAAAATGCTTTAAACAAAAATAAGAGTTAAATTTTAAAGTTTAAATTAAATTTTTTTAAATCATAAAATTTTCTCCTTGAAATTACAAAATTCAAGTGCGTGAAGTGATATTAAAAAGGACAACCTTTACTTAATCACATACACACACACAAAAAAAAAAAATAGATTTGCATAGCTCATAAAAACAAAAAAGCAAACAAAATAAACAAGCATTAAGTATTTTAAGGGTAGCACAGTTGCTCAGAGGGTAGCACTGTTGTATTACAGCAAGTGAATTAGATAAAGCAAATTGGCCATAGTGTGTGAATGGGACAGTGTGCTCAATTGGAGCACTGGGGGTTGTGCGACTGCACTCTCAGGGCTGGGTTGAGATAGGAAGGGCATCTCACAGTAAAACATATGCTAATGAAATTGCAAGTGTGTTCTGTTTTGGCAACCCTTTATAAATAATGGAATAATGCGAAGAAAAGTCAGTGAGTGAGAAGCTCTTTTTCATATACGCACAAAAGTAATATTTATTTCTGCAAATGCTACTTATGGGATTTTATAACTTGATTTCAGCTTTGGATTTTTAAAAACAGCCTACAGTTCGGTGGTTATCAGAAGACACCTGCTGGAGAAGCCCAGGTTGTGTCATTTGCACAATAGTGGGAGGACAGAAATATAATCTCAATGACTCTCCAGTGAGTGTGTCCCCCGTTGGCAGTTGAGATACTTACAATACTCCCACCAGTCAACACACTAAAATAATCTAACGCTCTCTCTATATTTATGTATGCATAGCATTCATTGTATATGATAGAAAAACATAGTATATCATACATATAAACATAAAGAGAGCTTAGAAGTGACAAGAATATCATCATGAACAAGAAAAAACCATTATAGGACTTGATTCTGTCTTTTGGGTATTGATTGGCTCTTTGGATCAGTGTGGTTTGCTATTATATTAAAATGTACTTTTTTAAATATATAGATTTTTTCACAAACTATCAGGATTCTGCCCAATAAAAAGGCCCACATTTAGATCAAATCACTTTAGCTTTGATTAAAATGTTGAACGGCATGCTGCTCAGACTTGTTAATGCATCAGAGTGCATGAACATGTTGAATTATGCAGTAGGAAATGGCACAAACAAGCGTGCAGTCTCAGGTTAATGGTAATTGAATTTGATGATGAGTTGTCCCTTTAGACAAATTGTTTTCGACTAGTTGTCTCTTACTCCCAGGCTGTAATTAAACATGCTAAAAAGGACAGGAGAAGCGAGACCGTGTGAATCAGAGCGTGCCTCTGCACTAGTGATAGCTAATGTGACACATTGCATTGTGAGTCACAGTTGTGAGTCGACACACATAGGTCCAACCAACTCTAATTATCTAAGACAAAAGCTTTTATAGCTTGTGTCATACAGTCTTTCTTCAAGCAAACTCTTCTGAATATAATTTGAGGGCTGCAGAGAGTTTTTGCATGAAATATAGCGAGGTAAATTTATAATGAAGCATCAAATATTAAGCTAACAATATTTATTTATATATTGTCCAATGACATTGATGTTTGACCCTGAGAAGCTTTGTTCATATGTATGCTGTCATACTTTTGATTTCTTTTGGTCTCTAAAGACCTTTACGTTTAAATAGCTTCAAAACATCCTCATTTAGATGCACAGCCCAGTTGTCTTTGCTGTCTGGAGGTGAATGTCTTCATTGTTAATTGCTCCCCAGGAAAGCAATATCATAATTTAATTTTCTCAAAATAAAGAAAACCTAAAGTTTGGCTCTCAGGGTCTTTGCTTTCCATCATTTAGGCCTCTTACACTTTTTATCAATTAGTACTGGCTTGAGATAAATCCCGCTGAGGTCCCACTGTGATGATAGAACAATCTTTTCTTTGGTTAAAAAAAAAGAAAACATCACAGAATTAATTTGAGGTGAAGACTCCCCATCGGAAACCTCAAACCTCATTATTCCACAGCATGTGATTACTGATGAAAACATGGAATCCCGTTGTCTTGGGTGATGACATATTAGAATTCCATAATTGTAACTTGTAACTGATGTAAGCAAGTGTGTTTTCAAAAGAGTGCAATGTATATTTATTAAGCAATACAAATATGTTTTATGACAGCAGATGACTTATTCTATACAGGATTATATATAGGATTATTTTTACTTACCATGGTCTTGTTTTTACTCATCATTTACTGATAAGTCAATTTAGATTTTTCAGCTTTCTGATTGTAATTATTCATCACTATTATCATAATTTATTATTATTATTATTATTGTTATTAGTTTGTTTGGTGATTTGTAAACTTAGAATAAAATATATATTTGACAACATACATTCTTCATAGATAGACACTGCTGTGATTTAGGTTAAAATGCTTAAATACTCAATGCACAATCATTCATGAAATTAAAAGGGACAATTAATTTACTGGGCTGTGACAGAGTAGGTACTGCTGTCGCCTCACAGCAACAAGGTCGCTGGTTTTAGCCTCAGCTTGGCCAGTTGGCGTTTCTGTGTGGAATTTGCATGTTCTCCCTGCACTCCTGTGGGTTTCCTCCGGGTGCTCCGGTTTTCCCCACAGTCCAAAGACATGCGGTACAGGTAAATTGGGTAGGCTAAATTGTCCGCAGTGAATGAGTGTGTATGGATGTTTCCCAGAGATGGGTTGCAGCTGGAAAGGCATCCGCAGTGTAAAAACATATGCTGGATAAGTTGGCGGTTCATTCCACTGTGGCAACCCCAGAATAATAAAGGGACTTAGACGAAAATAAAATGAATGAATGAATGAATTAATTAATTAACTGACAACGCAAGTAAATGGATATTAATTAATATTAAATAAAATAAAATCCAAAACAAACAACTCAAAGGGGGGAAAACATTAATAAAACAAATAAACAAACAAGACAAACTAGAATGGGCAGGCTGGCAGGGATCAGGACTGGAATAAACAGGACAAGGTAACATACGATGAACTGGCACAGGACAGCAGACATGAGGAGAATACAAGCAGAAATAATACATAACACACAAACAGGTGAATATAATAAACTAATAAAGGGTTAACAAGGAGGGTGGGACTAGACAATAGACGGAAGAGCACATGACACACAAACAACACAAGCCATGTGCTCTCATAAAACGGGACAAGAACACGCAGCCAATGAGAGAACCCATTAACCACGTAGAGAACAACAACATAGATGCAAGACACGCAAACACAATAAACTAAAATATCTTATATAATACCTTAATACAGGGCGAGGCAGTGGCGCAGTAGGTAGTGCTGTCACCTCACAGTAAGAAGGTTGCTGGATTGCTGGTTCGAACCTCGGCTCGCTTGGCGTTTCTGTGTGGAGTTTGCATGTTCTTCCTGCCTTTGTGTGGGTTTCCTCCGGGTGCTCCGGTTTCCCCCACAGTCCAAAGACATGCGGTACAGGTGAATTGGGTAGGCTAAATTGTCCGTAGTGTATGAGTGTGTGTGTGAATGTGTGTGTGGATGTTTCCCAGAAATGGGTTGTGGCTGGAAGGGTATCTGCTGCGTAAAAACTTGCTGGATAAGTTGGCGGTTCATTCCGCTGTGGCGACCCCGGATTAATAAAGGGACCAAGCCGACAAGAAAAGGAATAAATGACTGACTACCTTAATACACTCGCATCAAGCGGGAGTGCGCATGGTCTGAGCGTGCTCATGATGGTGCCCATACAGAGACATAATGACAGAACAGAGACACAATGACATACAGGACAAGACTGAGCTAACGTCTGGCAGAATCCTGACACCAGCAACTATTTGATTGACTAAATATTTATATTTTTATTTACAACTTTGTTTACCTTACGTGGCCAAACTACATTTACATTTACATTTAGTCATTTAGCAGACGCTTTTATCCAAAGCGACTTACAAATGAGGACAAGGAAGCAATTTACACAACCAAGAGCAACAATGAATAAGTACTATAAGCAAGTTTCAGGTCTGTAAAGTCTAAGAAGGAAAGTATTAGTAGTATTTGTATTTTTTTTTATTTATTTATTTATTTTATTTTTTTTTTTGTTACATCAACTACATCAACTTTTCTATATAAACTGAAATAATGTCAGTAAGAATATTTTACAATCAGAATAAAGCAACAAAATTCCTCTTGACGCAACAAAGATGGCAAAGAAAAAAACAAAAGTTAGCATTTAGATACTTATAAATTGACTGTTTATCAGGGCGTAGGAGGTGGCATAAATGCAATGAAATTATTAATAAAAAATGTCATGAGATTTGAAGGTGTTGGTGTAGTCAAGTCTCCGTCTTTGTCACTGAATTATTTATTTATTTAAGTTGTTTGAACAGCTGATTCATTCACAGGTGAATCTTTCTGAATGGACGACTGAATCATTGTCTCATATCAAAGCTCAAGATTTATTCATAAACAAATCATGGATTGGAGATACTGCGGCTCAGCTGTTTGGAAGCATTTTCAAGAATATAAAGCAACATATGGATAACAGTGATTCTAAAACTGCATCACAGCATTTGCTTTCTAAGTTTAGGGATGATTATAATAAAAAGCAGGGAACCTAGAATCTGCTGTAACTTATATTAAAACGTGAAACTTACTGTAGTTCTCTAAAGTAAATGTTAGCAAGCTCTGTTTAACTGTGAATACAGAACAGCTTAAGTTACACTAAGTTACACATTAAGTTGCCTAAATTGCTCTGAAATGCAGTTATGTAGGGCAGGTACAGCATACATGTATAATATTTAACAACTAAATATCATGCCTTCTGTTCTCTTCTTTTAAAAGAATGCAAAAAGTTGCATCTGAACTGCTCTTAGACATTTTGAAAATCGCGGGAAATGATGCAATGAACTGTATTGAGCTTGTGCATTGTGCCTTATTACAATACTGAGTTCTGATTGGTCAAAGAACAAAGAATTTTAATATTTAATGAACATGATAAGTTTTACATTACAAACACTGTTGTTGATCCAAAGGGGATGGTGAGGGGGATGGTAGTTTTACAAAAGGGATGCTGTTTTTCAATTTTTTTGTCGTTTGCCAAAAATAAAGTTCATCCACGCTTTCCGCATGTTGGGATGCAAACACAAAGAAAATGCAAAGACTGTGTTTTTCTCACAACTTGGCACTGCAAAATGCTTTGTTGTTTTTAGAGCTGCTTAATCACTTTCTGTGTATACATGAGTTTGGTTTTCTCAGTATTTTTCTATTGCAGTGTGGATCAGTGGGTGGAGCTAAACAGGCATTGATGCAGAATTGGAAACACAATAAAGTGACACATAACACTATAGGCTCTATTTTGGCGATCCAGTGCAGGGTGCAAAAGCATAATATGAATATTTTTCCAGACACATTTAGCTGCTAGAAATTAGGCAGATAACGTTTATATGTTCATCTTAATGCCAACCGTGTAAATAATTATCGATAAGATGCTTATGATAAGCCGTAGTTTGTTTACCTTCAAGCTTTGTGTGTGCCCAAGAAACACCCTGTGAGCGCCAGCACATACACATATCATGTACATCTCGACATGTGAAAGTGTTTCTTTATATGTTTTCATCGAAGTTGTTCACAATACTGATCCATCCATAGAGTTTGTGATGTAGTCAAATGTTTACAAATACAACCGCAGCCATTTAGAGGTCATATCTGGTTAATGATGTCAGAATTACCGGTATTTTGGAATGGATGTGTGAATGCTCTTATATGGAAAAATTCTGAACGTCCTCGTCTGTGTGAACAGCACTTTTTTTTATTTACCGGTAAAGTCATTCTGAAAATTTTCCACATATTTACCGGTATCACTGTGTGAAAGGGGCTATTGACACTCGAAGTGTGTTTCTTGTGTCCAGTCTACTCCTTTGCCTTGTTTTTGTGGCTGTCACTGCAGAAAACCCTGCTTCACACAGATAGGAAGTTGGAAATGGCAACAGGGTTTTCAGCGCTGTGTTAGCAATCTCTGGGTATTCTGCCATGACTTTAATCCAGAACACCGGCAGAGTTGTTGTCTCAAACACTGTTTTAAGGCCGCTGTCATTTGCGATCTCCAGCAGTTGGTCTTCTTCTTGCACGGACATGCTGGATTCAGCTGGTTTGCTGACAAATGGGTCACGTATCCATTTGGCCGTTTGTGGGTCCTTTGAGGTTGGGAAGTAGCGCTCAAACTCCTTCAACAGTGAAGACTGGTGATCGTGCACCAGCTTGGTGAGTGAGGGCCCAGGCTCAGTCTCACACTAAATCCCGCTCATGTTTAAAACATGTCCAATACGCCACTGTTCACGCGCTGTCCCCACAAATTCAGTTTGACTTTAAATGCAGCTACTTTATCTGCCAACTTAAAGATAATTAATTCTTGTGCAGCCTGGTACTGATTGATCCACGGACTGGTACCGGTCCGCGGCCCGGGGGTTGGGGACCACCGATCTACAGAACGAGAATGAGAGATGAGCGTCCTCATTCTTTCACTTTCACTCTCTTCCGTGGATAAGGAAACGTGTT
Organism: Danio rerio; assembly: GCF_052040795.2. Classification (NCBI taxonomy): domain Eukaryota; kingdom Metazoa; phylum Chordata; class Actinopteri; order Cypriniformes; family Danionidae; genus Danio; species Danio rerio. The sequence goes on from NC_141030.1 coordinate 22,767,359, forward strand.
GTAGGCACAGACATCCATTAGCCTATACATAATTAATTTAGTTAAGATTTGTTTCAAAACTATTTCTAAATTCAGTTCTAATTTCCAGCAAGCAAATAAATTAACAATAATAATGAAGTTTGGTCAAACAACTGAGTTATATCCTAATACACATGCTGTGCCCTGTATGGTCTTAAACCTGACAGGTGGACAAATCTAAGCTTGTTTTTAATAAAACAAATATAAATATGCATATAATAATAATACTGCTAATAATAATAACATTATACAAAAGCAAATTGTCATAAATAAATTAAAAGAGCCCCCCTGAGATGAAGAAGGCATGATGGCAGTGGTTTTTATATTTATGTAGGCTAGAAAATAATATTTTTTGTAATATTTTAATCTTTTAATTCTTTTTCATTTGTAAAGATATTTGCATATTGCTGTACATCTTGTGTGTATTAAGCAATGTTTAAGCGAGCTACACAACTAATGTGCTCTGCGCTAGACTTTAGACCTCCTCTAAGCTAGTCTATTTAACAGTGGATTTTAGTTCCTTAAAATAGCCATGCATTCTAACGCGCCACCTTTTTTAGAGTGCCTATGGGTGCACATATGAGTGCAAATTCATTTGCTATTTAAACAGCGTGCTGCTAAACGTCAAAATGACTCTGCGGCTGAGCTGAAACTAGCAAACAACAATTGCGTTGCGCCTTGCGCCACATTGTGCCAGGTGTATGATAGAGCCTAAATAGGGCCAATAATATCCTCAACACATATGACAAGATTTCAGCTATAAGCAATTGTGCTGTCATCACCAGCCCTGACATGACAGAAACAGTTCAGTAGCAGAACCAATCTGAAGTGCAGAATGATGCTTTATAATTTTTTTAAAACTTTATAATCTAGTGAATGAATATTAAACCTCTTTAACATTATTAAAAGTTCATTCTGAGTGACTGACTGAATAACCACAGTTTGAAGTTTAAGTCACAGGTTTAACTTTCATTTTCAAACTGTTTGCTAGTTATACTATTTGTCTGCTTGTGCTTTCAGTATAGCTAAATGTCATGTAAAGAAATGCTGTTTTAATTCACATTAGTAATATTTGACACTGAATAAAGCACATAATCAGCACCTGGGATGATTATGGTCATAGTAATGTATGCTGTTGATCAGCTGCAACATCGCAGAAATAGAAAAATTGCTAAAATAGACATTTTCACCGTCATGGATGGTTAGGACAAAATCTCCTTTTAACATGTAAAATATACCTTTTATTGTGTGTAAACTGACAAGAAAACAGCATGAAGGAAGAAACTGCAGCTGTTCTTAGACTGACATTTGTATTAGCAACACTAATTTAATCAACCCAAGTTTTTCTGGAACAGTCAGGTGGGACATCTCTAGGTTTTCTCTCGTAGCTCTGTCAGTTTCCAGTTTGCAAGATGTAATTACGAGATCTGCAAAGATGAGAACTCTTTACAAGTTGATATCTCATAATTATGGTAATTATGACATGGTGTAAATGCACCTGAAACTCATGTTCATGTCCTCATATAGTGACACACAAGCACCACATGTGCTTGAGTGTGAAGTAGACAACACCTTGCTATTTACTTACACATACAGAACAGACTTTATTTTAAAATCTTTTCATTCTTTTTGTGATTTATACAATATTTCAAAGGAGATATAAATAGAAAATAACCACATATGTTGGGCGTGATCCTTATATCTTGCAGATGGCCGAGTTTTCTACTAAACTAAAATATATTTTCCTGTCATCAAGGGGGTAGACACTGTATAAGCTATTATGTTAAACGAAAGAATAAATGCTATAGTGTTCGGAAGCATACTATAGATAATTACTTAAATTAAACTGCTGTAGTAATTATATTGTTGCTATGGTATAATACAACTGTAGTAACAAACATTAGGCTTCGGTTCACTTTGTTTTAATTATACACCATCACAATGCACCTTACACTAACGTTACAGTATTTATAGCGGTTAATCAGTTTTATCTGCTACCCTATTCAGTAGCATTCATTAACAAAGTTGTACACATTATACACTTGACTATAATGTGGTTGAAAAACATATTTGTCATAAATTACCATAGTTTTTACCCCATGCGGATATTTTCCAGACATCACGAAATAACATAATACAAAAGCATGGACGCATAATCTACATTATTATTTATTTATTTTTGTAAGAGGGAAAGTGCCGCACAATAATAACAGTCTAGTTTTTTTAAGCAAGTGTTGCATTTCTTTTATTCTTTTATTGACTTACCATCAACAAACATTCACCGCTGATGTGCATCTCGATGTTAATTTGTGGTTGTTTTTTACACCAAAAAGTCAATAAATACTTGGTCTGCGTCCGAAACCGCCTACTACTCAGTAGGTACTGCATTTGAGTTTAAACGTACTACTCTGCCTTTAGAAAAGTACATTCTATACAGTATGAATGTGAAAAGTGTGAAGGGAATTCGGACATACTACATCCGCCATTTTGTCACTGTCACGTGACCTACCTACGTCAGTTGCGTTGCTTTACTCCCATTCATGAATTCCCTCGCAGGGCATCATGGGATAGCGCAGCATGCATGGGATGCACACTCTAGAATCTCGCCGGAATAAGTAATTCATTTGTGTACTTCTCGCATACTGATTTTCGTATTCTATGAATTCGGACATACTACTCGGCTCGCATCCTGATTTTAGTATACTATATAGTATGAAAGTATGCGGTTTCGGATGTAGCCTTGTATTATTGCTAAACAATATGGATATTTCATTACAGTGATTACATGGCAGGGTACATTATTTTTATTCTTCTGGATTTTGTATAAGTCTGGTGCTTGCATATGATTTTTTAAATAACATATTTACACACATAGACCTGTATATCATTTTTATTGGTGCTGTCAAATGAATTACTGCATTCAAAAAATCTAGTACACATCCGATTTAAACAATTATAAACAACATAAAACAGAAACATTCTGAAGTTTTAATAGCGATTCCTATGTAGAAGAATCACTTCCTGCCCTCAATTTCAGTCTTGCGCCTCATCATTGACGTCATGTGAAAACAACCTATAATCCATAGTATAGAGTAAATGTCCTTTTTATAACTGTATGTGCTGTTCACATTTCCATCTTTGGCAAAATCATAAGAAAATAACTATTCTCTTTCATTGTATTGAAAACAAAAGCATATACAAATATGTCTTTGAAAGCATCCTCTTTTGTCTTTCACGTGGGTTTGGAATGACGTGAGAGTGAGCAAATATCATTCATTTTTTCGAATAAACTCTCCCTTTAATGTATTTTGAAAGCATTTCTTTTGTCTCTGTTTATGCTTAAAGTATTCATTGTCTTTTGATTTGCTTCATTTTTGGTGCCAGCTTTTGTGACGGCATGAAATTACAGCTTACTGTGTTGTTGTTCTTCAAATACAAGACATGCTGTCTTTATGACAGAAGTATAAAGCGATTACCAGGCCACAAGCTTTTAAAATACCAGGTCTCAAATCCACACACGCACACACATGCATTTAGAATTATTGGATCCTGTAGTTTCTCAATAAGCTAATATTGATGAACATTTGGAAAGTTCAATAGTGTAGAAATGTGGGATGTTGTAACGCTGAGCGGCATTCAAAAGCAGTACAAGCTGGTGATGTTACTTTAACATCCCCATCCCTGTGTGAACTGGACATGATCCAGTAACTTTGCTAGTGTATTTTGGCTTTTATTCACACCAAGAGAGGATACTGACTGTGAATGAGCCGAGGGTTTCCAAAAAGTCAAAACAGTTTTTTAAAATACTCACTCACTTGCCAACATTAGATACCAGCCTTATAAATACACACAGTACAATCATATCATTAAATGTTATAAGACTGGACAACAAAACCAAATTTAAGTCTTAATTTGCATGGGAAAAATAAACTGCATGGGTAAAAATTATTCTTTTCATGCCAAAAATCATTAGAATATTTAATAAATTTGTTGCATGAAGACAATTTGAACTGTAAATATATGAACACTAACATTTACATCAATAATATGTATTGATTAGCTCCTAATTTAGGCAGTTGTCTTTATATTCCTGATTTTCAACAGTTGCATTTAAGCAAAGTATATTCATATCCTAACAATATATACTTCAATAGAAGGAAAGCGTATCAGCTCTCATGAGATGCATGAATATCAATTTCCAAAAAATAAAGATAAAAAATGCACCACAGATTCTCTATTGGAGACAGGTTGGGACAGCAGGCAGGCCAGTCAAGTACCTGTTTACTCTTCTTCCACAGATAGGAGTTTGTGATGTGTGCAGAATGTGGTTTTGCTTTGTCTTGTTGAAATATGAAAGAATGCCCCTGGAAAAAAGGCAAAATATTGTGCTCCAAGATAGTTTTCAGCATTAATGGTGCCATCACAGAAGTGCAAGCTACCTTTGCCAAGGGCACTGACGCAACATGACAGAGCCTGGCTTTTGGACTTTTTGTTGGTAACAGTCTGGATGATACTTTTCGTTTTTGGTTCGGAGCACACTCATCCATTATTCTCAAAACATACCTAAAGTCCATCCTAGATGCTTCTGAGCCCAGAGAAGTTGATGGGGCTTCTGGACACTGTTAGGACAGGCCTTCCTTCTGGCACAGTACAGTTTTATTGGCATTTGTGGATGTAACTATGTATTGTGGTACTTGACAAATGTTTGCCAAAGTAGTCCTGAGCCCGTGTGGTGATATCGCTCATAGATGAATTACTCTACTTGATGCAGTACCATCTGAGGGATCGGAGATCATGGTTGTTCATCTTAAGTTTGCAACCTGGTCCATAAAGCACTAATATTCCTTCAGATTCCTTAAATATTTTGATTGTGTAATGCACTGTTGAAGGATAAATATTCAAATGTCTTTCTTTCTTTGGTGAACATTGTTCTTAACCATTTCAATAATTTACTAATGCATTTGTTGGCAAACAGGCTCCATCTTTGCTCCTAAAGGACTAGACCTTTCTTAAATGCTGCTTTTGTGCCAAATCATAATTACAATCACCTGTTGACATCACATGTTTCAAGTCATATGAATGTTTAACCAATTTTCCATGATGACTAGCCCTAAATCGCTCCTGTCCCAGCTTTTTTTTAAATGTGTTGCAAGAACTAAAATTGAAACAAGTGTTTATTAAAAAAAAAAAAAAAAAAAAACATTGTGTATCAGTATAAAAAATCAAAAGTTATTGTGATTTATATTTCTCAAATGTGGAAGGACGATATATGTCTACTTTAAATAATGTGTGCTGTATTGTCTGCTATAAAATACAAGTAAAGCAAATTTGAAAATCACTCATGTCTTTTTTAGTTGCGTTTTCCATACTGTCTCAAGTTTTTTTTTTGATTTAGGGTTGTGTAAAAACGATGTATAAATCAAGGTCAACAGGGTAAAAAAATAAATAAAAAATTAAATGCCTGAGCTCTGTTTACTGTTAGTGATCATCCTTATGCTGCCCAAGCTATTGAAAGTGATGTTTAGAATACACAACAGAATGGGCAAAGGTGAGAGAACTTCAATCAAGTCCTGTCAGGTTTAATTAGTGCGTTATGTAATAAATTGCTTTAAGACAACCGTAAAATGTGCCTGTGCCACTTTCCATTAGCATTACAGCTTCATTTCCTACTATAGAGCAGCTCTCCAGTGTGTTTTTGATTTTACTCTCGTCTAACCTTGATGGACTGAACAGAAGTCGTCCATAAAGGCTGGGCCGCAGGGCCTCAGTGTTTAGTCCAACTCCAACTCCATTCTCAGCACGGTTTGATTTTTCCCCCTTTACAAGTGTTGTTGACTTTGCTTATAAAACACCTCCGGTTTTCATGTATCTTGTTGACTGTGCCAATGCGGCATCAGAATAAATCCATAATAGTCTGAACACATTTACCAGCTTAAGTGATCTTTTCCAGAACATTTGCATTGTCAGGTTGTTTGGAACACCATTATCCCCAAAAAAAACATTAGTACAACATGTTAAACAGTATCACTTGAAGTATATTCTGTCTGTCTGTCTGTCAGCCTGTGTTAATGTGCATTTTAAGTATCGCCTGAGAAACTAATAATGAAAACACCACATTTTTAATTAGTATTAAGTATAACATTTTTACCACTAAAGGTGGCATGTATTTACAAACACGTGTATTTGACTGTGTTACATTCTACGGGAAAGTATGCGTAAATATTGTCCTTGTTATGGTGTTTTCATTGAACTCTGGCAACCTCTGATGAAGCAAGGAATAAGCCAAAGGAAAGTGTGAGTGAGCTAGTGTCTCTTTCAACTTTAGATATGGTTTGAGGCCCACATAAAGAGAGGTCTGGGTGAAAACGGTTCATGTGAAGACTAAATTTTGAGAAAACAACTGCGAGATCAGAGAACTTGACTATAAAAATGGGAGCCAATGGGTGTATTAGAATCTTTGGTAACACTTTACATCTACAGTACATGAATAATGATGTACTGATATCTAAACTAACCATGAACCAACATTTACCACAACATGAGTCACATGAGTTCATGTGTGAGTAATGGCTACCTTAATTACTTGTTAGTACATGATTGCTTGTTAATTAATGTATTAATTACCACATTAGGTTATGCTTAATTTAACCATCATGAACTCATGATATGTTAATGTATAATTATATCATGACTTTACTTGGAGGGGCACATCACCATTAACTCATCCTTAACCACTAATGAACTCCTTATGCATGTCCATCTTGTGAGTTCACACTGAATAACAATAGAAAAGTGTTCTGTCAACGTCAACATCAACAGTTTAGACACAAGAGTTAATGAGTAGTTAAGGATGAGTTAAAGGTGATGTTTCCCTCCAAGTAAAGTCATGGTATAATTATATATTTACAGCTCATGAGTTCATGTTGGTTACATTTAGCTTAAATATATATGTTAATTAATGCATTAATCAACAACATGTACTAACTAGTAATTTAGATGTGACTCATGTTGTTAGTTCATGATTAGTGCACGCCTTTAAAGTAATTTTTAGATTACATATTGATACATTATTATTCATGTACTGTTATTGTAAAGTGTTACCGAATATTTAGTTAACTTCCTTGTCTTGAGTGAAAAAGTATGGCCGATCTGTGATGTAACCTTGAAAAAAAAAAAAAACAGATATACTGTAAGAGGGAGAAATCCCCCCCTTCCTTGTCACACTCTGTGTGAGGCAGCACTACAGTGAAAAGGGTTTCTGTGACTGCCTGTCCTTCACTTGCAAGAGAATCAAATCATCTTTAAATATAATTATGCATATTAGTCTCTTATTCTGTGAAATAATTTTAAATGGCCACAACATCTTGTTTTCTATTAAACCTAACTGGAAATCGACATTTGTATAACATCATTATTAGCATTGAAATGAGTTAAATTGTTTGTTTTTCTGGCTTTTAACATATTTTCAAAAAAAAATTGGCAAAGTATGTAAGTCGGTGCCCCGCTCCCCTCCATTCAGGAAATTTTCCTTTCACGGTGCTCCAGCAAAGCTACCAGTATTGTGAAAAATCTCTTCCACAGTCTCTTCATGAGTATTAGAGCCCGCTCAGCTAGACTACTCAACAGCTCCTTCCTACAAGCTGTTAGAGCCCTTAACTCCATTCATCTTACCCCACTTTGAAATATTATTCACAGGCCCAGCTACCAAAACCAGAAATAACAGGACAAAATAACAAAACGGCAGAGTGGCAGGAGATGGGTGTGAAATACAGGAGACTCCTGGGAAAAACCCAGTGTTGACAGGTATGCTTTACATCATAGTGGCAGATGAAATATGAGTTGGAATATCAGAAAATAATATTTTCCATTTGGTTAGATGCTTTAAAAAAATTTGCTAAATTTTATGAATATTAAAAATAACAAATTATTTAATTATGAATATTTATAAATAACTTATAGTAAAATGCAGCAGAATAAATATACCAATTAATTTATCCACTCCACTAAGTGAACTAATTTAATTGTCTATTTATTTGAAAGGGAATGATACTTTTTGTGAAGTAAGCGAATACTTTTTAAAATTGTATTTAAATTTAATAAAGCTGGTAGCCAAAGAAGACCTTTTACTTTCTTTTAGTTTCCTTTTAGTTTCTGTGGCGCAAAACAAAGACAAATCCAACGTGATATAAAATTATATAATGACTAACACATAACAAACAATGCGATACATAAAACACAGAAAAGTGAGAAAATATAGAATTTTGGTAAAGACTGGGGTGGCACAGTGGCTCAGTGGTTAACATTGTCACCTCAGAGCAAGAAGGTCGCTGGTTCGAGTCCCAGCTGGCATTAGTTGGCATTTCTGCGTGAGGTTTGCAGGTTGTCCCCATGTTCCTATGGGTTCACTCCGGGTGCTTTGGTTTCCCTCACAGCCCAAAGACATGCACTATAGGTGAATTAAATTAGAAATTAGAAAGAAAAGCGGGGACAGAAAGGGGTCTTCTGAGGAAAGAGTAGTGCAAGGTATTTAACTCTTGGTCAAATCACGTCCATTCTCTTGTGACTGACCAATCCTGGATAGGAAATTTTGCGTGGTAGACTTTCTTTTTCTGGACTTTCTTTGGTTTTTCCACACTGGTTGAGGCTGTCCCCCAAGGCAGACAGAAACTTTTTTTAACTCATGGTATAAAATTATGCAAATCATAAAAGTTATCGGCATATGCCCTAGATCATAAGCTGTAGAATGGAGCAGAATGATACCAAACATGATACATTTAGGGATATTTTAAACAGGATTCATTCGTTCTTAGTTCATCTAATGCCTTAAATAGGGCACAATAAAGTGTAAGGATAAAAAGAGAGATTACAAACACATTACATGCACTTTGGAGTGAGTTTTGAGTTTCTAGAAGCCCATTCAATATTGAGAGTGTTTGTGTGTGTGGGTGGGTTGCAAAAATGGAGGGGTTTTCCCTCAGGAATACCTTAAAGACCAGTGCAGGATGGAGCATGGATGGGGCCGGTCCAGCATCTTGGTAGATAAGATGTCACAGAGCGATCTTACTTTCAGACTTTTTTAAGTCCGGACTCATAAAAGTCGGGAGACTAGACCCGGATCCATTTGGGGCTCAAATGTATGTTTCCCCTGCATCCTCAGATGTTACAGTATTAATTAATACTCATACAAGCATCTTTACCAAAGACCTTCAATTAAATCTCCAACAAGTTTGTAGTTTAACACTTTTTAAACAGTGTTGGTTGCTCTAATCGAAACCACAATGTACTGTGGGCAATATTAGATGGCATCAGGGATGGCCAAACTTTTTGTTATGAAGAGCCAAATACCAAACTTGATTGAGAGCCATGGGCCGAAGATAAGTATATCAAGCTGTATATTAAAGTTGTCATAGATATTGTCCTTATTTATTCAATAAATTATAGAAAACATGACTTTGATCATATTACCCAATTCATTTTATATATATTTTTTACATTTTATAACAAAAAAAATAAGAATTAAATTTATAACACACTGGAGTTTAATGCCGAATACACTAATCAAGCTGCACATGCTTTTGCCTTGATTTGTGTGGTAAAGTTGTGGTGTATCCTTTGAGCAACAGGGTGCTCATTAAAAAATGACATTTTATTGAAACATTAAACAGAGTTAGTTTTTGTAGCTTAAAGTAAAACAAACTCGTTAAATTAGAAATGACAATGTGTATTAAAATCATTACCCCAACAATTGCCAAAATTCCCCCTCTGCTCTGATGGGATAGCAGGCCAAATCAATGGTTACCATTGGCTAACTATTAAATCGAGGTCCTGACTCTCTGTGGTTGTTTAACTCCTGGCCTCTGTCCATCATGACCTCCTAAACATCCCCATATCACAATTGGCTTCATCACTCTGTCTCCTCTTCACCAATCAGCTGATGTAAGTTGTGCAGTCTGGTGCAATATGGCTACCGTTGCATCATCCAGGTGGATGCTGCACGCTGGTGGTGGATGATCCCCCCAAAAAAAATTATAAGGTGCTTTGAGTGTCCAAAAAAAGCATTAAATGAATGTAAGGACTTACTGTTATATTACTACTTATCAAACTTCAATGAAAAATTTCGAAAGAATCATTAAACTCAAATAGAAAGTATACACAGCTAGTTCATTAATGTACACAAAACGCTAAAGATGAAAACCACATGACCTCACGTCAACCATTGTGTACACCCAAAAAACAGAAGTACACTTGAGACATACTGTGCACATCTTGACCCTACTTTGTGAATACAGTCGAACGTATAGTTTTTATGAATTGCCCACCTCCTCACTTGTGTGAATTTAAAAGAATTGATATATCCTGCAGATATGCTTAGCCAGCAGGATGAGTGATAAAAGAACATGTCGAGCACAGCATAATGCAAGATGGGAGAGCGAGTCGTTCATCATGCAATCAGACGTGTCAAGAAGCATGCAAAGAAAAGAAACGTATGAACAAAAATACATGCTCACCCAAACAAACATTCATAATCCAAGTGATTGCAGACAACGTTATTGATTTATTACCGGATGAGTCTCTGCTATTTCTGTACTTTTACAACTGACTGAGTTAAGCTTTAAAGGATTCAAATGTATCACGTGAAGCTTGCCAGGGAATATACTTCAGCCCTGTCGTCCTTGTCCGTTTTGATTAATTTCCCTCATCATTTATTACTCCTTCACCAGGCCCCTGCTTTGTATATTTACGATTTGTGCCTGGCAAGAAGCAGAAATCCTAAAACAAAAGCCGTTTCTAGGATAAAGGCTCACATTCAGAAATTGTCACAATAAACCTGCCATGTGTGGGTGGTTCGACACAATTTTGCATTCGTTTCAAACAAAACTGCAGGGTCAGGAATCATCATGGGGCCTTTAGTTTAGTTTTGGACAGCTATGTTGAGACATGTCAGAAAACTTCCCAATGGGTCTGCAGTTGTTGTTTTATTATTTATTTATTTTTACGCCTTTGGGATGAAAAGGTTTATTTGAGGCACTCTTGAAAGTAATTCATAGTGATATTTTCAAGAGGTTTATCACAAATGTTTGCCAGTGCGTTATGCATTTGTAAGGGTTTAGATACTGAATACAAATCTTTTCTCAGACTTACAAAACAAGAATGTTCTAGTCAAAATTTCCTGTATAGCTACATTGAAATGTGACAGAGGGCATCTTGAAATATTATTAAAAAGGCCAAAATGAAGCACATCTTCAGAATTTCTGCAACAGCTTTCAATGAAGAACACCAAAATGTATGTTGTCGTGACCACTGTGACTGGTCAGTGAGTTCAATAACATCATGCTTTGTGAGTAAATCATTTAGACTGGTTCTGTAGAATAAATAAGATGATTCATAGAGAATAACTGACTGAAATATGATACATTTATTACAATTTCTGTTTGTTCATCATGCACCAGTGGCTTCTGAAAAACTTGAAATATTGTGCAATATAGTCATATGGTATCTCTTAGGATATTTTCTTCAGCACTTCTTTATTAAGTCTCACAATTTGAGTCATCTTCATCCATTTCCATCAAGTGCCTAGGATGTTTTTTTAAAGTGCATTTTTTTTCACAAATACAATAAAAAAAAACAATAATTTCATTGTGGTTTGCACTAGTGGCTTGTAAATAATTTTAAATAAGTAAATAAAAAAGCAAGACCCAGAACTTTTTTTTTTTCTTTTTACAAAAATCTAAATCTGACACTGCTTACTTCTTAAATTCATATTATTGTGATTTAGACCATGGTGGACCTAATCCTTATTTTATGAAGAAGAGTGAATTTTCTACTGAAATTATTAATTTTTTTTTGCCTTTTATTGAGGCAGTAGATAAAAGCACTTGTCCTCCAGACATCATTCAATGCAAAAAAAAAAAATTATAATAAAAAAGCAGATGAAAGCATACAAAGTCATGAATTCCTAAAATCAAGCGAATGGGTTCTTTCTATAGAATTTGTAAATAAGTTAATCACATTTGCCTGGATATTATAGTGGTGGTGTTGTTTGTGTTCTGTATTTTAAAATAAATAAGACAAACACAATATTAAGATTTATAGTAATATTTTACTAATATTATATAAACTCAGCCATAATATTAATGCAACAATTTTTTTGCTCCTATTTTTCATTATTTAAAGATCTAACTTTTTCTATGTACAGATATTTGTCTCAATCTCACTAAATACTGTGCTGGCGCAGTAGGTAGTGCTGTCGCCCCACAGCAAGAATGCTGCTAGTTCGGGCCTTGGCTGGGTCAGTTGGCATTTCTGTGTGGAGTTTGCATGTTCTCCCTGCATTCGTGTGGGTTCACAGTTGACCGACCTACGGTATAGGTAAATTGGGAAGGCTAAATTGTCCACTGTGTACGAGTGTGAATGAGTGTGTATGAATGTTTCCCGGAAATGGGTTGTAGCTGGAAGGGCATATGCTGCATAAAACATGTGCTGGATAAGTTGGCGGTTCATTCCGCTGTGGCGACCACGAATTAATAAAGGGACTAAGCCGAAAAGAAAATGAATGAATGTTAGTGAGCACTTCTTCTTTACTACGATGATCTATCCACCTCACAGAGGTGATATCAAGATGCTGATTCGAAAGCCTGATTATTGCACAGGTGTGCCTTAGGGAAGCCACAATACAAGGCCACTCTAAATATGTACTGTGTCATCGCATACAGCAGTGCTTCAGATGTTGCAAGTTTTGAGGGAGCAATCAGTTGGAATTGGCAGTCCATGCAACCGGTCATCTGTAACCACACTATCCCAGGACCTCCAAATTCAACATATTCTCCTTCAACGGTCAAGACCAGCCACCGGACATGTGCTGCAACAATCGGTTAGCATAACCAAAGAAATTCTGCACAAACTGTCAGAAGTTGTCTGAGGGAAGCTCTTCTGCAAATTCGTTGTCTTCATCAGGGTCTCAACCCAACTGCAGTTTATCGTTATTACCATCTTGAGTGGGCAAATGCTCGTCTGGCATTTTGTAGAGGTTTGCTCTTTACAAATTAATCCCAATTTTTACTGTACATGGTAGCAGGGACATCGCTGACAGGCGCCATCTGACAACCTTTCACAAACTAAAGTAAAGAGTGGGGGAGTAGGGGTTCTTGTCGCAGGCAAAAGTGAAGACCAGGGAGGTATGGCATTGTGAGGGTGAGAGGTTTTGAGGTTTTTGTTAGCGTTATGAAAAATAAACACGAATGCATGTTATTGAGACACTGCGATGAGACCCATGATGAGAACCATGATAGACATGTATGTATAAATACTAAATTTTCAATTTTATTATTATTATTTTTTAGTAGCCTTTTGGACAACATAATGTATCCATATTTCTTTAATGAGTCTCTTGTTTTCATTACTGCAGACTAGTTCAGTCAACAGAAAGAAAGAAGAAATGCCCGCATATGTTTAGCCATTTTCATTATCGCAAACACAACAGTAATCTGGTAGTGTTTGCACATGCTTTAGCTTTTTTAGCATGAATTATTGTGATATCCCAATTGCAACAGAGAAATACTGGGAAACGTCTCTTGACTGAAGGCATTTTATCCTGGTCAGCCTTAAAATCCTAAAATGTGAGCAAAATCTCTTGTTTTGTCATCACTGCTGATATTATGCTAGAGAATCATTCAAATACTAGCTCTAAAGTGACATTGGTGAACTAGCAACAGTTTCTGCTGTTCTGATGTCAGCTGCAGATGTGAATAGATGGAAGAAAGTAGTTCCTGCTGTGTGTGTGTGTGTGTGTGTGTGTGTGTGTGTGTGTGTGTGTGTGTGTGTGTGTGTGTGTGTAAGTGTGTGTGTGTGTGTGTATGTATGTATGTATACAGTTGAAGTCAGAATTATTAGCCCCCCTGATTTATAAACGCCCCTGTTTATTGTTTTCCCCAATTTCTGTTTAACGGAGGGAAGATTATTTCAGCACAATTCTAAACGGAGGGAAGATTATTTCAGCACAATTCTAAACATAATAGTTTTAAAAACTTATTTCTAATAACTGATTTGTTTTATCTTTGCCATGATGACAGTAAATAATATTTTACTAGATATTTTTCAAAACACTTCTATACAGCTTAAAGTAACATTTAAGGGCTTAACTGGGTTAATTAGGTTAACTAGGCAGGTTAGGGTAATTGTGCTTAAAGGCTTAATTATGCTTAATTAGCTTAAAGGGGCTAATAATTTTATCCCAAAAATGGATTTTAAAAAAATTAAAAACTGCTTTCATTCTAGCCAAAATAAAACAAATAAGCCTTTCTCTAGTAGAAAAAATATTATCAAACATACTGTGAAAATGTCCTTGCTCTGTTAAACATCATTTGGAAAATATTTAAAAAAGAAAAAAAAAATCATAAGGGGGCTAAATTCTGATTTCAACTGTGTGTGTGTGTGTGTATATATATATATTTGATAATATTTTTTCTAGTCAGAAGTCAGAATTATATATATATATATAATTCATATATATGCGCAAAAATATAAGTTCTGCTAGTAGTGATTCATATACAGAATGATTTCTTGCTGAATACTTGTTGCCAAAAATAAAAATAAATAAATAACTGAAATGAAAGCTTTTTTGTTCTATTGTAAAATGAGAGACTAAGCCGTAGGAACTGAAATGTTCTATTGTAGAGTGTAAAAAAGCTTGAAATACCCGAGTAGTGGTATACAGCACCTTAAACAAACCCCCAATCCTAATAGCAAAATGATCATTTTAATATTATTTGTCATTGTGTGATATTTATAGCAAAATTCGTTGTGTATTTCAAAATGCAATCTGAGCCAAAGGTACAACAGAAAGGTAGCAAAATCGTGAGTTAAATGCGTTAATGCATTGACACTCACACTAAGACATTTGAAAAATCCATTTTCAATGAATGCATTGCAACAAATGTTAAGTCGATATGGTTTTGAAAATGCATTTTCGTGATGGCTGGTTCACGAACACATCATTCTATTTAACTGGTTCCTCTTAGTGCTTTATGCAGAGATTGACTCTATACATTAGCCTGATTGGGTTTTTTGTACTTAATGGCTTGAGTCTGGTCATGTGAGGCTGTCTATTGTGACTGAACAGTCTTGGAACAAGATGGCAACTGATGAGCCAATACTCCTACACTTCTCCATTGGAGAAGGTCCAAGTTGCCCATCATTTGAATGCCAGCCCAGTTTCTGAATGGGCCCTGAGTCAAATTAACAGCAAAAGCTATCTATACTGCAGATCAATTCAGATTACCTCTATTTTAAAAATTGCCTTCAAGGTTATCAACACATTCAATAAATCAAGTGTAATATGATGACATAAACTTCAGAGTTTTCTACAAACAAGAAAAGACCAAAACAAATCAAAGCTGCTTCCAGAGGAAAAGATCTTCAGAATGGGAGTGTAAATTTTGACTTCACATATTCATCATATTCAGAGATTTTTATTTATATTATATATAAAGCCACTGCATTATTTTTAGAGTGTATAGACATGAAAGAAAATGAGAGAATGCTGTATGGTGAGCAGCAGCTTTGTTTGTGTTCTGATAGCTGGAGAAGTAAGCTATAGGCTTTGAGCTTCCTGGGTATTTTATAAGTATAAAGAACAGTATATAATGCAACGCTAACAAATCAAAACACTTTCTTCCTCATTCTCTGATATTAAACCCCATTGCGTCACAAAAAGCAATTATTTCAAACACTTGACTAATGTTCATTTATTTATTATTATTATTTCATGGGTTTTTAACCTTTATTATATTGACCTTATTCGTCAATGTGGAAGTGCTGCCGGTTTTTTATTTTGTTTTAGAACTTCTGATTCAGTCAACTATGGGAGAAATAACCAGCAATGATAAACGCAATAATCTTGCTAGAAATTTGCAAGCAACGCTTTTGACATGCTAGTCATGCCAGCACCTGTTAATTCATGCTAACAACATGTAAATCCAATCTAAAAACTGATTTATGCTAAAATCATGATAGCAACATATTAGAATTGTGCTAACAACATGTTAATTAATGCTAGAATCATGCTAATTTGAGCTAAAATCATGCTTGCATGTTAATTCATGCTAACATGTTAACAACATGCTACGTCATGTTGAAATCGTGAACATACTATTTAATGTTAGAGACTTGCTAACAACATGCTAATTCATGCTAATTCGAGCTAGAATCATGCTTACATGTCAATTCATGCTAGAAACATGTTTAAAAAATGCTACTTCATGTTGAAATTGTGGACATGCTAATTAATGCTAGAAACATGCTAACAACATGCTAACTCATGTTAGAATAATGCTAACATCATGCTAATGTGTGTTAGAAATGTTAATTCAAGCTAGAATCAATGTTAACAACATGCTAACTCATGCTAGAAGCATGTTAAGAATATTCTAATTCCTTTTTATAATCATGCAAACATTAATGTTAGAGACTTGCTAACAACATGGTAATTCATGCTAGAATCATGCTAATTTGAGCTAGAATCATGCTTACATGTTAACTCATGCTAGAAACATGTTAACAACATGCTACTTCATGTTGAAATCGTGGACATGCTAATGTATGTTAGAAACATGTTAATTCAAGGTAGAATCAATGCTAACAGCATGTTAATTCATGCTAGAAGCATGTTAACGACATGCTAATTCATGTTGGAATCATGCAAACATGCTATTTAATGTTAGAGACTTGCTAACAACATGCTAACTCATGCTAGTTACATTTTATTTCATGCTAGAAAAATGGTAACAACATACTAATTCATGTTAGAAACATGCAAAACATATGCTAATTCATACTAGAAACATGCTAATTTATGCTAGAAACAAGCTAACAACACGCTAATTCATGCTAGAACCACGCTAACTCATGCAAGAATCATGCTAGTACCATGCTATTACCAATCACAGACTCAGGGATCAACTTTAAAGCTTCTGTCTTTAAAGTAGTTACAATGTTGACTGCAGCCCTGCTAAAAATCCAGCTTAAACCAGCCTTGGCTGGTTGGCTGGTTTTAGCTGGTTGGCTGGTTTTAGCTGGTTGACCATCCTGGTTTTAGAGGGGTTTTGGCCACTTCCATGCTGGTTTCCAGCCATTTCCAGCCTGGTCTTAGCTGGTCAGGCTGGGAGATGACCATCTAAAACCAGCTTGACCAGCCTAGCCAAGCTGAGAGTCCAGCCAAAACCAGCTATGTCCAGCTTAAACCAGGCTGGTCAGGCTGGTTTTACCTGGATTTGGCTGGTCATTTTCCAGCCAGACCAGCTAAGACCAGGCTGGAAATGGCTGGAAACCAGCCTGGAAATGGCCAAAACCCCTCTAAAACCAGGATGGTCAACCAGCTAAAACCAGCCAACCAGCCTACCCTGGTTTAAGCTGGATTTTTCAGCAGGGATATATATTAAAAACTCTTTTAGCCAACTTGATACTTTTTCAAACTAAATAAACTACTTACACAAGGCTCCAACAGGCTACCCAGAATGTTTACCAGCATATTGCAAAGCATAAGATGTTGCCCATCCCAATCTGTTAGTTATTGTTATTGACTGATTAACATGTCCTGTTCAAGTAAACATTCTGATCAAAGTACTTCATTGGGGAAGGTCTATTAGCCAGGACACAAACTCAGGCCCCGTTTACGCTAATGCGTTTTAGTTTGAAAACGCATAAGTTTTGCTACGGTTACGCCATCCGTCCACACTGCGCCGGAGTTCTCGAGCGCCGAAAACGGAGCGTTTCGAAAACGCTGGAGAGGCCGTTTTCATTCTGAAACGCTGCTGCTCCGTCTCAGTGTGGATGATGGAAAACGGAGACATCTGAAAACGGAGGCGTGGCTGCAGACATTCGCCTCTCTGATTGGGGCTTTTCCTCAATATTAAGTAGCTTAACACACACAGTTCAGTCCTGCATCTTCTCTGTGTAAGTTCAGTATCAAGGCTGCAGTCTCTTCTTTTCAGTTTGATATGGAAAACAGACTATACCGAGGACACGGGTAAATCTTCAAAGGGAACAGTCAATGTACTTTATAACTTCATTCACATCACCCTGGCTACGTTGTTTAATTTCTCAACAATAAAATGTACACATGATATAACTGCCTATCTTCATTTTAATATTAGCAACTTAACAGACGGCAGAAATGTTGAGGCGCCGTGCTGCATATAGGAGCGTCATCTTCACTGTGTCTGTGTGGATATTTACAAAACGGAGCCGATAACAACTGTCTCCATTCAATTTCAGTGAAAATACGAAACATCCCCTCTCTTTTGCTGAATATCAGTTTTAATAATCGATA
Organism: Danio rerio; assembly: GCF_052040795.2. Classification (NCBI taxonomy): domain Eukaryota; kingdom Metazoa; phylum Chordata; class Actinopteri; order Cypriniformes; family Danionidae; genus Danio; species Danio rerio. The sequence continues at coordinate 22,785,702 of NC_141030.1, forward strand.
ATGGCCATTATAAAAGTATAACATACAATAAGTTTATACATTATAGGAAATAAAGGCAAGCGATAAGTCAATATACATTAATCATTAACTTATCTTTGCGCTCAGCCAAAACACGTTACCTGAGAACAAGTAATAGATTCCAATGACCAAAGTCAGGGAACATGTTGTTAAAGACAACAAGATGAATGAAATATCCCGTTTAACAAATATAGTGAGATTAGATCCAGCGGGAGATGCTTGATGAGAAGTCCGACTAATAGAACTCTCATCTGGGTAGATGGGCTGCAGCGCTTGCCAAAGAGTGTCAGTGTGGTCACGTGATGTGCGTTTTCAGCGTTTTGGTGTGGACGGAGAGCTGTTCAGAAACGCTGGGTAAAACGCGAGTGTGGACGCGGATCGTTTTCATTCTAAAATGCCGTTTTAAAACTAAAACGCACTAGTGTAAACGGGGCCTCAGGCAATGGTACTACATGTCAGCACACTTCTCATGAGATTAATAGTGCCCACATGAGAATCGTGTATAAACAGGACCCTAGATTCATCTAACAAACAACAGTGTGGTGAGAACTGCAGGAAAAGTCATCTGCATGTAGTCCCAACAACGCACTAATCCAGCCCTGCTTTTGAAGTCAGACAATCAGACAAATTAACTTTATTGTTATTAATAATAAACACACCCATATCCTTCTTTTCTTTTTACTTTTGAACTCTCTTACCTGGTGGTAGCGGCTGTCATGAATTAAACATGTAATCACATCTAAAACAAGGCCTCAACTCTCAACTGCAAAGCGCACTCAATCTTGCAGAAAGCACAAACAATCAGGATCCACTCGGCTGAGATGTAGGTTCTCCCTGAAAGGCTGAGACAGGGAACCTCCATCAGACGAGTGCAAACTCAGATTCTGTCCTCAATCCATCAGGCGAAGGCAAGGAGGAGAAACGACACTAGCTGCGCCGCTTTTGCAGTGGCCAAAAATACAACCAGCGTGAACCAGAAATGTATGAGTGAAGGGGCTGACACAGTCGTGCACGGAGAACAGCAGTGGGCTATAAGATAAACACACACACGCACACATAATTTCAGGCACACACAGATCTGTACCTCCTCCACATTCTCCACATCCGCCACCGCCGCCTGAACAGGCTTAGCAATGGTAAAAAGAGAACTGCCCACAAAATCCACCCTGGTAAACAGAGAGAGACCATCAAGCAGAAGGGAGGGGGGATGGATAACTTTGATGTTTTTAGTGGCATTCATGAGCAGCTCTGTATTTATACTTAATGGCAATATAATCGCATCACTCAGGAAAGCTCAAACATTGATTCTTGCACAATGAGCTTGATTAGCCGTAGGCTTTAACTGGAGCTCTGAGTTATGGCACCGCAGGGGAATACAGTTAAAATGGCCCTCACACTCAATATCTCTCCATTAGGTGTGAGGCTTTCCCTGTTCATTTCCTCCATCACTCTGTTTCACTTTGACTCTCTCCACCTCCCACCTCTTCTCCACCATCGGAAGCGAGGGATTGCATCTGCCTATTTTTAGCATTAGCATGGTGGATTTTCACCTTCCTCCTCTGGACTCTCACATAAGGTTGGGGAATGTTGTGTTATGATATTGAGTGAGGGAAAAAACTGGATTTTCTAGTTGACAAATGTGAATTTTTCAAGGTCTTGTGAAAACGTTTACTAAAGGACAAGCGAACGTGTCAGCACTGCTGAGAGTGTTAAGACACACGCACGAACGCGCGCGCGCGCGCACACACACACACACAGTGGGGTCTGAAACAAGACTGCTAGTGAGATATTACAAATGTTTATGTTATTATTATTATTATTATTATTATTATTATTATTATTATTATTATTATTATGATTATTTATTTATTTATTCATCCTTTTTGTATCGACTCTTTAATAATCAGGGGTCACCACAGTGGAATGAACCCCCAACTTGACCAGCATATGTTTTACACAGCTGATGCCCCAACACTGGGAAACATTCATACACACTTTTAATACACACATACACTAAGGCAAATTTAATTTATTCAATTCACCTGTACCACATGACTTAGGACTGTAGGGAAAACCGGAGCACCCAAAGGAAACCCACGTGAACATGGGGCGAACATGCAAACTCCACATAGAAATGCCAACTGACACAGCCGAGGCTCAGTGACCTTCTTGCTCTCCATAGATTGTTAGCCCAATTTCCACCAAATTTGTCTCAGGTCTTGCTGCCAAAAAAGTTATAGTATTTTCCAGTAGCTCTGTAGCTTGTTGCTCTACCTGGCCCCAATAATTGCTGCTTGCAGCTATACTTATTTTTATTTTGAATATTATTATCGACAACTACAATAACCATATAAAATAATCTTTTTTATATATCAACAATAACATTTTTGAAACCAACTTTTTTAATATTTCAAAAATGTAAATTGTTCATCAAAAATAAAAATCTATTCAGTGATATTAACAGTTAAATCACATTTTTATATATATAAAAATTGAATGGTTGATTTCTGAAATTGTATTTTACTGGTTAAATAGCACCTAATTAAATTTATTTCTTGATATCAGCATTTTCATTTATGATATTAAAATGGAATTGATATGAGCAATTACTTTTTGGGATATTAACAATCCCATTTTTATATCATGGTACATGATATGTGGCATTTGTCAATTTCCATTTGACTGGAAACAATGCATGTCAAAGGCCTATAGTGTTACGTGAGATTTGTCAGCTGCAGCTGACCTAAGATTACAAGTTCTGTCAAAAGACATCAGGAGCAAAACCAAAGCAGGTGTCAGTGTCAGCCACTGCAGTTGCTCAAAATCAACTGTGAAAGCCTTCAATGATGACACACTTTATTCTTGGCCCGTGTATCATCCGATTAATCTGTTTAGTCTGGACATCGAGAAACACACACATATTAAATAAAAACAGTAAATATTTTATTTTTTTGTTTATTCTGCAGGCATTGTAAGAACAAAAGCTCATCTGTTATCCTGTTTTTAACTCAAAACTTTTTTGAGTTAAAATCATGCATTATGAGGTCTTGATCTTTCTTCTGACAACTTTTAACCCAAAAACATTGAAAAAAAGGGTCTTTTATTAAAATTTTAATAGTTTAAAGTTAAATATTGTCTGGGGGGTTGGTGTTGTAAATGATGGTACGAAAACCTAAGCTGCCAGTATGTTTTCTGTTATTTTACAGATTTTTTGCCTTAAATATTATTTCTTAAACGTTATATTATTTCAAACTACTAAAATTTCAATAAGGGTGACATTGTTAAACTGTAGAGTTGAATTTTTAACATCAAAATTGGACAGAGCAGAGATAAAGGTCCCATAATGCAATTTTGCGACCATTAAACAATTGTGATTCACAAAATATGGAAGCTGTTAATTAACAGATATCTTTTAAGCGTACATTTAATTTGGCTAAATAATGTTTATTGCATTACTTTAATTGTATGTGTTGCCATAATTGTGTTTCATAGTTGTGTGAATGACAACAAATATTTTCTATACTAAGTATGATTCTCTGCTGGTGAGTAAAGTTGAGCACTGGAGTAAAGAGCACTGGTTCACCATATGACGTTATGTTTATCACCATATGCTTATGCTTGTGTTTTTGTAACAAAGGTATGTTGTGTACAAAACATTGGTGTTTGTTCTTATATCATATTTTTAACAGTAAATATCAGGCAACCACAGCTGCCAATTTTTACCATACATTTTACAGATTTTTTTTTTTTTTTAATTCAAGAACTTGATATAGTTTCACAGTGCTGGGTTAATACTTGAAGGACATCTGCTGCGTAAAGCTGTGGCTACCCCTGTTTAATAAAGGGACTAAGCCGAAAAGAAAATAAATGAATAAATTAACTTGATATATACATTTGTGCATATAATATAAATATAGGGTGGCACAGTGTCTCAGTGGTTGCACTGTCACCTCACAGCAAGAAGGTCACTGGTTCAAGTCCCGGCTGGGTCAGTTGGCATTCCTCTGAGTGCTTCGGTTTCCCCCACAGTCCAAAGACATGTGGTATAGTTGAACTGGATGAACTAAATTGGCCATAATTTATGAGTGGACGAATGTGAGGTGTTTCCCAAGTACTGGGTTGCAGTTGAAATGTCATCCGCTGTGTAAAACGTATGCCAGAATAATTGGTTCATTCCACTGTGGTGACCCCTGATAAATAAAGAACAAGGCAGAGGGAAAATGATTGAATAAATGAATGAGTGAATGAATATAAATGTATTTATGTAAGCATTTAGGGAAATATTTATGCTTTTACTTGTGATTTCTTAATTTGTGTTTTAAATTTACAAATTGGAAAATTTGGTTTTGTAAATTTAATATTTTTGAGACCGATCTGGCTCCATATTATTCAATATAGTAATAATAATAATGATAATAACAATAATAATAATACTGAAAAGAAAAAAAAGTATTTGAATTAAATTAAATACAAAAATATGACTTGAATGAAATTTAATTGAAATAAAAACCCAATTATTCATTAATTCATTCATTCATTTTTTTTTTCGGCTTATTCCCTTTATTAATCTGGGGTCACCACAGCGAAATGAACCGCTAACTTATTCGGCATATGTTTTACGCAGCGGATGCACTTCCGCAACCAAACCCAAATTAGTTTAGTAATATAATCAGTATTGGGATATTAAACTATTTGCTGATTGAGTGTTAAAAGCCAGACTGACTCACTATGAACGTTAGTACACAGTTTTGATTTTATTAAGTGCTGAGCGATATATTTATATGAAAAAAAGAGGCATAAACGGTGCAATTAGCAAACATTATTTGTGTCTTTCACACCTCCAAACGGCAAACACACAAAAATAGCATTAAAGGCCAATTATTACTGTACAAAAAGGTTACGAGTGCAAAAATAAAGCATGAGATACTCCATCTGTTTCCGTAGCGTGCTTCAAAATAGAAATAAGCACAACTGACAACTTTGCACTTTATGGAAGCTGAGGAGAAAGCGTTTTTGTTGTTGTCCTTTGTTGTTTTGCCAAGTTTTTTCTCACATTATTCATTATTAATATCTTAAAATGTAATTGCTGTATTTATTGTAAAACAACGCCTCAACCTTGCAGCAATCCAGCCAACTGGAAGTTTCAATTAAAAAGCATAAGCGGCTTCCTCGCCGATAAACAGCAACACTTTATCACGTAACTTAATTAGCATTTAAAAGGAAGCTCTAATAAATTCTTAAATGCTGTTTTACCACAGTAAATAAAGCCCAGTGACAACCTTTATTTTATTCAGGCTTTGTATGTATATTAAACTAACAGTGACTCACATAAAAAACATTAGATGTTGTTGTTTCTAAAATGAAACCTTTTAGCTTGTTTTGAAGATTATGCATGTTCAAGAAAGTTTTTCCAAGCATTTAAATAATAATAAAAAAGAAAAAAAAACACCTCAGGAAGCATCTTAATTATGCAGATTTCTGACGGATGAACAGTTTTGTAAATAATAAATAATGCTGAAGACACTGTATGTAAAAGAATTCCATTGAAATGCCATCATCGTTCAGTGGATACAGCGATGAATCTGCCAGTAAATTTATCTGCAAAGTTACATAAGCTAAACTCTTTGGTAATCTTTAGGAAAACTCCAAATACTGACTATTATATAATCTTTGCCCTCAAGCAAATGAAACCTTTCACAACTATTGAAGGAAACAGAGAGAAGAACAAATAACTTAAAAGTAATGTTCAAACATTTTTTCTGTAGCGAAATTTGAACGCAGGGAATTTACTGTGAAAATAGTGACTTTAAAAACCTATTCACACGCTCATTTGACAACTACTACACTCTCAGAAATAAAGATACAGGAGCTGTCACTCCGGCAGCAGTACATTTTTTAAAAGAAACAGTTGAAATCCAAATTATTAGCCCCCTGAATTATTAGCCCCCCTGTTGATTTTTTTGCCCAATTTCTGTTTACAAGACAGTTTTACTGTATACAGCTTAAAGTGACTTTTAAAGGCTTAACTTGGTTAATTGGGTTAACTAGGCAGGTTAAAGTAATTAGGCAATTTATTGTATAATGAAGGTTTGTTCTGTTGTTTATCAAAAAATAAATAAATAAAGCTTAAAGGGGCTTCTAATTTTGACCTTAAAATGTTTTTTTTTTTTTTTTTTTATTAAAATCTGCTTTTGTTCTAGCCGAAATAAAACAAATAAGAATTTCTCTAGAAGAAAAATATATATATATCAGACATACTGTGAAAATGTCTGCTCTGTGACACATCATTTAGGAAATAGAAAAAAATAAATAAATAGATAAATAAATAAAGTAGGTTTTAATCTGATTTCAACTGTACATATGTGTTCCCAAAAAGTCCACAGTGGTACCTCAAAGGTGCATATTAGTGCCCAAATGTAACAAAAAAATACCTCTGAGGTACCATTATGGACCCTTCAGTTACAAATATGTACCTTTTTAAAAGGTACTGCCCCAGGGACAGCTCATGTACCTTTACTTGTAAAAGTGTATAAACACAAATTAATTTTATTTATTTTTTGTCACTTTTTAAACACAAATACTACTTATATGTCCTGATTGAATTGATAGAATTTTGTATTGTATTGATAGAATTTTATGTGCATTAAAAAATATATATATATTTAAGAAGAAAAAATACAAAAACTGACAATTTAACTACTAAAAGGTAACAAAAAAGAAACATTTAATTTTTTCAAACAACATGATATTAATCATACCATTTAATGTATTATTAATAACAATATGATGTAAAATATGAATAATAAGAGATTAGAGATTTTTTAGAGATTAAATTATGATCGATTCATGCTTAAAATGCCAGGAGACAATCAAACGTAGCAGTCATTAATAATTGTGGCAAGGGACTTAATTTAGAAAATGTTTCATTTGCCTTACATCATCATAGTGGATGTGATCAAACTTCTAATGGATGTCTGCGAGCGCATGTAATATTCATACGAGATTGCTCTTAAACAGGCTTTTTGAAGAATAAACTGTACATCAAAGTATATATTGTCACAAAAATTGTTTGAATTATTTATGAAGGTCTGTTAAAAGTCACAAATCAGTTAGAAAAAGAAAGAGTGTTTTCAAAAAACATTTTAGATGGATTATGATGGAGGATCATCACAATATTTATGAGCTACAACCTGGCATGATCCATTTCATACAGTAGAATATGTCTAAAAAGGCATTATGCTATAGCATGTTCATCATTTTTAGTTTTAAATGGTCTATAATTGTATAGCAAGTCATTTATGCCTGTATAAATATGCCACTCATTAAAACAAATAAGTTAATTTATTTGAACTCATGAACAGAAGTACTTGCATTTAGCTTTTAGCAACCCTGTTTGTGCAGTTGAGTACAATAACAATATCCTGTTTGCTTTGGAAAGACACAGCTGGCATTTTTAGATGCATCATGTGAATGGCCCATTAAAGTGCCCTTATTATAATTTTCCAGGCATTATTGTGCTCATAGGAAGTAATGAGTAATGTGACTTATTTTCTCCCAAACAATTATCACTTCTGAATTGCTAAAATAGGTTATAATTAAACAAACAAAGGTTTGTAACAAAATTGGAAAATGCTATCCTTGGGTCTTTCTTTGGCAGTCCCCCAACAGCATCTACTTGGACTCTCAAACAGTAGTTGAAGCTGAGACCTGCATTTGGATTGTGTTGTCAATTGTTAAACAGATGCTGTTTTCTGTGCTGTAAAAGTGAAGACGTGTGCACCTCTAAAGGATAAGGACTGTCATTAGCCCCTTTTGCACCATTATACCAGTGAATTGCTGTAAAATTACCACTGCGACTTCACCTGTAATTTTAAAAATGCACTGGTTACACAGACAATGTCATTGCATATTTTCTCCAGAAAAGCACCATTCACACTCTCATTCAAAAATACTTGAAATTCCAGAACCAGAAATGAGCTCTTAACATGTATGCTTGCATTTGTAAACATGAAGGCGGTCAGCCTTTTTGTTGATATTTAATTATTTATTTTTTTTGTTTTAATCTTTCAGATACTTGCAGCTGCTTTCGTCCGTGGCCAAAATACTGAACTATAAATTAAAAACAGTGCTTACATACAAAATAACTAAAGCGCTAAGAGCTGCAGTTAAAAAAAGACAGCAAAGTACGCACATGTGGCTATTAGTTACACATAGGTCTGTATGATGGACATGTGCAATTCCACAGATACATGGAAAAGTGTTTTAAAGACATTTGACGAAGAGATGTCGACAGAACACTCTTGAGAGTTGCACCCTCCTCCGCGTACATGTTTAAACTCATTTTATTGAGCAGCATTTTTTTATACAGTTGGCACTAAAAAGAAACATGGAAGTGTTGTGATTAACAAGCAGGAACTCAGGGTACATCTTAATCAGCTCCCTTGTTCAGTATTCAGGCCACTGATGAGAAAGTCAGCTATTTTAAGTGCTGTCTCAATTGCAAAATTCTTTCAGGCTGTGTCCAAAATTCACCTACTATTCAGGTACAGCATTTAAACTTAAATGTACAAGTCACCCATCAAAAAAGTACCTTCTATATAGTATGAATGTAAGTACTATGAGTTCGAATAGTACTACGTCCGCCATTTTGTCATCATGTGCAGTACAGAACCCATGTCAGTTGTGTCGCTTTACTCCCATTCAAGAATTAACTTGCAGTGTATCTTGGATTATCAGTGGTGGAAAGAGTATTGAAAAATCATAATCAAGTAAAAGTACCATTGCTTGCCTAAAAATGTAATGCAAGTAGAGTAAAATTATCTGTTGTAAATATTACTCTAAGTATGAGTAAAATGTAGCCCTTTCAAAAGTACTTGTGAGTAGTGAGTATTACGCTGTTAAAAGCTGATGCGATTACATGTAATTTGTGCATGTGTGTGTGTAAGTATAACATTCTGTAGTGTAGGGCTGCTTGATTAATTGAAGAGAGATCACAATCTCGATTCGACTCTACACACGATCTTAATTCAGCTTTTTCTACGATTCAGCCAATTATATTTTCAAGGTCAGGAGAGAAGCAAGACAGTCGCACAAGTCTTCAGAGCAACACTGACACCTTCAAATGCCGTTAAAAGTGTCACATACTGTATTTATAAGGTATAATTTACCAAAAAAATTAATTTCTGTTTTCATGTAATGATGTATTCGCGGCTGCGAAATCACACGTGAGCTAACCACGAGGTGTTTGTTTACTTCCGAGAAGCAGTGTTGCTAAATGTAGCTGACTGTTTCCAGCCTAAAACCTGCTGAAAACTAAAAGCACCGCCCAAAAATCTGTAGTCTCTTTGGGAGATCACAACTGTTGTAAGCGTTTGTATGTGGAGCATGGGGGCAAGGGCACCTCATTGGGGGATCGTAACAGATTTATAAGTGAGACCGGGCTGGTGGGTACGCCGTTACAAAACCGCCCAATTTTAAAAATAATTTCAAAACTGCCCAATCTGGAAACATTGTCAAGAACGCGCGTGTGCCCGACTATGACACCTAATTTAGTGAACAGAAGCTGTATAGGCTGTGGATAACAAGTAATAAAGATGTAAATATCGTTCAGTTTGTTGCACCGAGGGATCGTTTGAGGGCCGTATGGGAGATTTGATTTGCATGTATAGGTTTTTTTCCTCACATTGACGGCAGCCATGAGCCGCACTTCGGAAGTGAAAGTGAAAACCTGTGTGCACATCATTTAAATGATCAACACATTTTACAGTTATGATTACCTGTCAGTATAACAACCCTAGTCTATAAATAATGTTGAATATATTGCAAGAAGTCTTATAATGACAAAATTCTAATTTTACCAGTGAAAACAAATGGTCTAATAATGTTGTCAGAGACAGATGACAAGTACATGTCTTAAACATAATAAATCAACTTTATAATAATGAATAGTTACATTCTGATGTCATAATTTTACTGTGAATTAACAAACAGAACATATTGAAAGTCTGTTCAAGTCCACCATAATGATTATACAAAACTGAGCATTTTAACCAGCAGTAGACTTGAACATAGGCCTAATATTATTTTTGTTGTTTTACCATATGTTTCAGAATTAACAATATTAATAGGTTAATCAAATTAACCTTTATTTTCCACTTACAGAATCTTGGGAAAGAATTGAGATCTTGATTTTAAGCAAAAAAAAAATCATGATTCACATTTTTGCCAGAATCGTGCAGCCTTAGTGTAGACGTTACACCATAAGACGTTAATTTTAGGTTAGATTTAGGTTGTGATGTAAGGTGACAAAAATTCAACATCTAGTCAGTGTCTGAGGACGTTATTTTGATGTCCAATAATGACGTCAATTGACGTTGATATTTGATTGATTTTAGGTTGATACAAAGTTACCAAAATCGAGCCAACATCTTAAACCAACATCAAATATTGACATTTATTCATCAGGTATGGCAACCAAAATCCAATGTCTGATAAATGTCAATATTGGTAACGTCCACACAACGTTAAGCTGTTACATCATTAGAGGTTGATATTTAATTGATTTTAGGTTGGACGTTGGACATTGACGTCAGCTTGAAGTTAAGCTTTGACGTCAACCCGATTTTCATTTACAAACAAAATGCAATGCCTCCTTGATGGCATTGGGGTGTAACGCCAATCTGACGTCATGTTGGCGTCCTGTGCCTGCTGGGTGTTTAAGGCCATTTTGGTCATCATACAGTTAAAATCTGTCATCTTTTTATCAGTGACATGCATCTAAACAGTCTCTTGGTTAATGCGTGAGTATTTGTAATTAGTTACTTTACACCACTGTGGGTCATCGAGCGTCCATCAGATGCACACTTCAGAATCTCGCTTGAAGTAGTAGGTCATCCAAGTACTTCTTGCATACTGTTTTTCGAATTCTATGAATTCACACATACTGCTTGCATAGCGTTTTTCATATTAGCATATTATATAGTATGGAAGTACACAATTTCAGACAAAGAGCTGCAAACAAGACTGTCAGGTTGGACACATCGGGGCTCGTATTTTACTGCGTGATGACAGATCCCATGGTGAGATCAATGATTTATTTATTTACATATTTATTAATCCAATCACATTAATCCAAAAAGATTGAACAAAAGGACATAATATAAATGAGCTACACTTTTCATTTTAAATTTCTGAATAAACAAAATTAAACCTATGAAACAATCTAGCCTTTATAAGCTAATTATTCAACAACAACAAAAATTATTTGCATGATGTGTACAAGATGGAGATGGCATAATAAGTTAATTGTGTGTTTGGAAGTTTTTGAGATGGAAGTTGTCCAATAATAAAACCGAAACGCATGTGTTTGTAATGCGGCAAACTCAGCCAATCGTGTAATATCGGTGTCATCATCGCAGCTCCTGCAGTTGCTGCACCGACTGAATCAGTTGTCTGATCTTGGAGCACTGTCGCAGTACTTTATCGCCACATGTGACGGTCATATGGCGTTGGACTAAATATAGAACTATGAAGTCAAATGCACCTAATGATGCTCAATTTTTCTTTAAAGCATTTTCTGAAGCACAAGTTTTTAATCACGTTAACAAAATCACCAAACAATTTAACAAACTTTTTTTTTTTTTTTTTAGAAACTCTTATGCATTTATACATTAAGCATAAATGAACATTCAGCCTACAGAGCAATCTACCAAATATTTATTCTTAATGTTTAAAATGTTTATGGTATGGCGAGGCAGTGGTGCAGTAGGTAGTGCTGTTGCCTCACAGCAAGAAGGTCGCTGGGTCGCTGGTTCGAACCTCGGCTTTCTGTGTCAAGTTTGCATGTTCTCCCTGCCTTCGCTTGGGTTTCCTCCTGCTCAGTGTCTCAATGTCTATACAAGCTCCATCACTGTCCTTACCGTACCACTGCACAAATTTGTGTTCATGACCTACTGATTCACAACCTTGTGAGTTAGGGAGCTGTTTGAGACTCCATGGGCTCTTTAATGATTCTATGGGCTTTTTAATGATACTTTAATGATCTAAGTGCATGGTCTAAAGTGCATGATGCAGGTGCACTTGGGCCTGTCCAAATGGGATGGGAAAAGCGATTGGTTTGCCTGTCACATGGTCTAAAAGGATTGTTCTTATTCTGTTAATGAGTTATCAGTGTGATTTGGCCATAACAAGCCTTAAACCAGGGCTATTCAATTGACGGCCCGCAGCATTTTGTTCCGGCCCTCTAAAGACAACAAAAATACATTTAGTTCAGTCGAAAAACAGCCGCTATAGTTATGAAGTGACATGCCTCACGAGCTGCAGTTGAAGGCTGTGCAGAGCGTGAGTCACCTGATATTCAGCAAGTGGCATGAGCAGTCAAAAACATTTAGATACTTGAGCCTGGTTTATAGTTTTTTTTTAGCGCAAAAGTATAAATCAGCCTTTAAATGTAAAGGCTTCTCAATGCCGCATTTCTGTTGCACAGAATGAAACTGCTGCAGGCAAACAAGTTATGCCACCTGTGCACTAGTTTAAAGCTCTGAGCTTATACACCAAGGTTAATGCACATGCTGGATTAATTATAGCAGCAGGTCATTCACATATCACGTCTTTTCTGTGCGGAGGTTGGTACGTTCCAATGTAAGAGTATATGCCAATATGTGCACGCAAGCGGAGCTATGCACTCGTGCCTTTTAATCTAGGCATGTATTAGAAAAAATCTCATGCCATAACAGTGTGAGTTGTGCTTGGCTTTCAGTGCAATGTAAACAAAAGATGTATTAGACGAATTATTGCAAATTAATAAAATGATTATGTATGTATAAACGCAGATGACAACAACAGTTCATTCAAGTACTTACCTAATATAAAGCTTAAATTTGCATTAGACATGATAACTGCCAAATCATGAATATTTTTTAGACTGTATAATTTTATAACCAAAATCTATAATTGCTGCATCTAAAATTGTTTTGCAGTTCAAAACATAACATATAAATGTGTCTGAATGTAGAACAGGGGTAATTTTTTTGACACTTTATTGTTTCAGAAAAATGTGATACATTCATACTGTATTAGTAACCAAATACCAATCAAAGAACTCCAGCCCCATCTCATGTTCAAAAAAAAAAAAAAAGAATAGAATAAAAAAATGCATTCTCATGCGAGGAAAGTAATACATAAACAAATAAATAGAAAATAAAGATTAACTAAAATAAGATAATATAATAGTAAAAATAAAAGGGCAATTTTGTTAAAAATTAAAAATATATAAAAAATAAATACCATTAAAAAAATGACATTTCAACATATACATTCCAGTTAAAGTGAAAAGTACTTTATATTAAATTTAGTCATTACAAACACAGTGTATTTTAACAGCCACATTGTTTGGGATTACTAAACGGTCAGTCCACTCTTATTTAAAAATGAAGGAAGAAGTCTCAAATCTTGTAGAATATGTGCATTTTTTGTTTGATTGAATAAGTCAACCTTTCCATTGCTATACACGAAGACATTTCCTTAATCCAGAGTGACAAAGATGGAGCATGAGTACTTTTCCAGTGAATGGCAATCGGGCGCTTCGCATGTAATAGACACAGATTTGTAAACTTCTGTTCATATGACTTCAGCGATAAGGCAGGTGGGAAAAGACCAAGGATACAGATTTTAGGGCAAACAGGGATTTCTTTACCAATAGTTTTAGAGATTACACCAATTATTTCTTTCCAAAAGAATTGCAAGTGCTCACATTGCCAAACACAATGGAACAGTGTGCCCTTGTAAGTCAAACATTTTCCACAAATGTCCAGAATATTTCTATTAAATTTATTTAACATTTCTGGTGTTATATATGTTCTCATTATCCAATTATATTGGATTAGTTTAAAACAGGTATTGATTGATAATGTTTGCGCTTGAAGACAACTTTCTTCCCATTCATTTTCTGTAATATCTTTTTGAAAGTCTTCAATCCAAGCCAGTCTTTTATGATATGTAGATTCTTTGGAAGCATTAACAAATTTGCTATATAGTGTAGAAATTTTGTATTTGGCACTGGGATCTTTAACTGTCTAATTCCCTTTTAATAGCTGGTGCAAAAGGGTACAAATTAATTTCTTATTTAATCAGCATTGCACAGGATGTGAAAATTATACTTGCGCTTGGCTAAAACTAGCAAAAAAAAAAACATTTGCATTGCACCTGGTGCAATGGTAGGGACTTATGTGCTTACAGGAAATTTTTACTTTGCATTCACACACAGCATGATTACATTATTTTACTGGTAATTTTACAGCTTCTCATTCCAGAAAATAGGCAAAATAAGTATTTGTGTGTTTTAAAAAGGACCTGTTCACCCATTGTCTCTTTACAACAATTTACTTTTCATTTCCAGAAAACTTAAATATGTGAAAGGGGCTATAGACATGATAAAACATCATTACTGTTCTGTTATCACTGAGTTTACATAAGCTGTTGAAAATTGCCTAGTTCACACTGCTGGATTTTAAGCCAGATGTCAGTCCAAATCACAAGTTAACAAGCTAACCATCAGATTGTACTGTGATCGTGGGAAAGTCCTCTGCAGTCTTTGTGTAAACTACCAAACAATCCAGATCAGTTGGTCGACTCAGCCCCACGTGGGGTTAGATGTAGTACGAGTAACAGCCAATGAGAGAGATGAATGGTCGTTGTGTTCAAGAGCTCAAGAGAAATGTCTGTAATTGACCGGAATGATCATGGATGCACTCACTTCACCCTACATTTACAGGGACACAAGAGCATATGAAATCCACATCTATCCGTGCAAATAAATGAGCTGACAGATCAACTGATTGACGCAACTTTCAAAACCTCCCTTCAATGCTTTCAGAAAAACTTGAATGCTGTGTTTAAGGGATTTCATTGTCACACAAGCAACCAGTAGTGTTCTCATATACATAGTATTGATAAGTGTGTAATACCACACTGATTTAAAGAAGCAAAATCAAGGCATGTAGTCTAAATGCCCCAGCGATCATGTGAAGTCATGTAGTGTGACCTTGACTTTAATGATATACCAATCAAAACAGACTGGGCAATTTGACCAATCAGGGCAGAGTAAACTCTCCAAAAGGTGGGTTTACAGAGACCAAATCCTTGGTATATATTGTACTGTAGTGCTGGATACATTAAACACGAGTTTTGAAGCCTTTAAATTGTTTTAAGCTGAACACAATCAGTTTTAATTAAGTTAGACCTACTCCAGCATTTTATCACTACCTTACTATTCAGCACTATTCCTGTCTGGCTGGAATGTTTTACAAATCTGTGTTTTTTTTATTATTATTCTCTTTTCTTCATCTTTATTAAGTTACTTCGGTGCAATTCACATTGTGAAAAGTGCTATAGAAATAAAGATGAATTGAAATGAATTGAAAATAGCACTTTAGGGGCACATTCACATTCAAAGACACATTAAGGGAGGGTCTTTGTTCTTCCAAGGTCTGAATCACATCAGTATTCATGGACATTGACACTCCCTCATACAGTATATGGCCTTTCCAACAAAAAAGCTGTCTCATAAAAGCTAAATCAATATATTGCTTTATGTAAATTAGTGTGCATGATGATTTACTCTTCAATTTGAAAAAAAGAAAAGCCTACAGTATGACAAATCCAGTACTCAAAAGCTAAATAAACACATTTTAGCATGTGGTTTATGGTTACTTGATGTTATTTTGTCTGATTTTACACAAGCACAAAAACAGATCTAAATTTTATGCACTCATGTAAACAAACCCATTTTGTTTTTCAGAAACTGATTAGATGTGGTCTTAAATCAGAAATCCATTTAAAAAAATATCTAAAATAGCTGTGCCTAAACACACTTATCTGATTTCCCTTGCAATTTGAAGCTACTTCAATAGAAAAGCGACACGTTTGCATGCAAAGAAAGTTATTGTGTTATGAATATTGTATTATGAAGCAGATATGCTTGTGTATTACAGCTATTGAGTGGGAAACTATATTGGCACACAAAAAGGATAATTCAGGGGCACAGAACATTCTAACCTCTGCTCTATGAATTGTAGGAAAAAGCTTCTCTACTGAAAGCTGCATTATATTTCTCATCAATAAAGTGCTAACTTCTCTTTTATTCAATTCTCTACAGCTTTGTAACAAATAGGTGATTCATAGATGCAGGTATTTCATACACAGAATCTCTCCTTCTCGCCCTCTTTTTTATTTTACTTGAGAACTCTTGAAATATAGTAGCTAGAAAGTAATAAAAGAAAATTCACTATTCACTAAACATTTATTAATTTTAAATTAACCTTGAGTAATTATTACTTAATATAATTTTTTATAAATAATTAAATTTATTTTAAATTGCATTGCATCCTTTTAACTAAAAAGTGATTACCAACATTTTATACGGGAATTTTAAAGATATCTAATCTCTAAAATGAATGTAAGCTTCATCAACAAACAATCAATTGTATTCACAATATCATTTGTGCATTAAAACATTTAGAGTAACTCATTCCTTTAAGTGTAGTTTTTGTTCCAGGTGTACTGTAAATCTACACATAAATGTGCTTTAAATACGCAAACTTGTACATGCAAATTTATGCTGATTTCACTGTTAACACACCTCTGATGAGTTATTTATCAGCCAAGAAAATTAAGGGATAGTTCGCACAAAAAATGGTTTGAAACAAGTAAAGGGTATAAGTAAATGATGACAGAATTTTTATTTTTGGGTGAACTGTCCCCTTTTAATGTAATTAAACTAAATATTAAAATCAACATAATAGCTCTAAATCGTATGTGTATGCATCACAAGCCATTATTAGGAAGGAATGAGTATATCTATTAATTTTCCATAAATCACAGGAGATCTGAAAGCTTTATCCTAAATCTTCTGTATTCCTTTGCATACACTGTTATACCGTTAGCTACAAGTACAGTAGCCCAGCCACATTTTTTAGTAGCTTGACAGTAGCTACTGTACTTAAGATGTAGCTTTCTGGTAGCTGAATACTTTTTTATGCAAGTACAGTAGCTTGACAACAGCTGCTTTCCGTTCAGTGAACCTGCAATAATCTAAAGCAGCACAGTGTCATTTTACAAGATCACATGTGTATTACAGCCAACTAACAGTAAATCACTCATGGTTTTACATTATATATATATATATATATATATATATATATATATATATATATATATATATATATATATATATATATATATATATATATTGCACTTTTAATTACTAAATATTATAGTTAAAATAAAAGTTTATTCATATTTTTGTATTATATGTCTTTTCAAAAAAGTCAAATAATGTAGCTAGCCACTTTTTTAGAAGCGTATTTTGGCAGGAAATAGTGGTTACACATGGTTGCCCACTGAAGCTATGCAGGGCTAAGCCCGGTCAGTACCTGGATTGGAGACCACATGGGAAAGCTAGGTTGTTGCCGGAAGTGGTGTTAGTGAAGATGTACAGGATGTCCTTTGAAAAAGAGTAGGGGTTTAACCCTGGCATCCTGGCCAAATCTGCCCACTGGCCTCTGGCTATCATGGCCTCCAGACAATCCCCGTATCATAACCTGTCTCCTCGCCACCAATTAGCTGGTGTGTGGTGTGCGGTCTGGCGCAAAATGGCTGCCGTCACGTCATCCAGGTGGATGCTGCAAACTAGTGGTGGGTAAGGAGATTCCCCTCTAAAAGTGCTTTGAGTGCCCAGAAAAAGCACTATGTCAATTTAAGGAATAATTAGTATTATTATACTTTAACTGATGAAAAGTAACAGATTCAGAATAGCTTCCCAACACTGGAACTCACACAGAAAAAGGTTTCATGCATTAAACACAAATCAGATTCAACATAACTTATGATTATGCGGATGCAGAAATCCAATATGAATAATCACACAGGGATGATTTGCCTAAATTCCTCAAGCAGTCTGGTACTTTTAGAAGCATAACATGTTTTTATTTTAACAATTGCTCATACATTTGAGCATTTGCATCAAATCACAATCAGGGGTTATTTCAGAAACTCAGTGGTGTCTGAAAGTTTGTTTTGAGATGATTAAATTATTAATGTCTTAACACTTGAATTAGATTATCATTTTGACAATTTAAAAATTTTCCAATTAATAAATTTGTTGAAAAAAATACACATAAAATATACTACTCTGACCTTTTCTAGATATCGGTTTATTTATTTTAACATAGTTGTTTTATTAAAACTACAAAAAAATTAAAATATGAGTATTACTTCCTCTTACTTAGTGGTCAAAATGGCTGCATGCGTTTCAGTGTCTGCTATTTATCCTTGAGAAATTAAATATGCGTGCCTCTGTTGCCTAGCAACTTCCTGCTAACAAAAAAAATAAGTGTCTGTTGTCAAAAACATAACTTTACTTTAGATATGTATTTTAAAACAGTGTATTCATTGCTATGAAACAGCCTTCTACCGTGCTTGTGAAAGTGGAATGCAGACATTCACGGGTGTTCTAGTAACCTAACTATACATTTATAAGCTGTATTTCCAAAAATATTTTCACGGTGATGACTTAATTAAATATGACGGCAGACATTCAAAGTGTAACAATATAGAATGTGCCGGCAACAATGCGTTTCAAGTGCAGCTTTATTCAAAGAGATTGGTGTGGCAGTCATAGGCTGAAACGAGACAAACAACTATATCAGAGTAATCCACAGAGCGTAATCCAGAAAAAAGGTGACAGGTACAAGGCAAGCAGCTAACAACAATATATGAGAAATCAGTCCAAGAATCACAACATGAACAGCGCAGGGAAAACAATAATGCTCAGAAATGCACACTTTACAGATAAACAAGACTTTGCAAAGAGAGAGAGATTCACTAATAGGTTTATAATGTCTGAGTGGTCATTGAACATTTGTTTCAGCTGTGTGTGTGTGTGTGTGTGTGTGTGTGTGTGTAGTTGTGCAGATTGTTGTCAGCTGTAGCAGGAGTAGATTTGAGCAAAGCATTCCAGATAGTTGTAGTTCATATTGTGGCAAATGTGTAGTTCTCCAGCGATCTGCAAATACTCGATCACTGGTGATAGCAACATAGGCTCATTTTGAAAACCTAGAACTATATACATTTCTGGAGATCTTGAATTATGCTGACTGCTAACCTCTGTATGGACGGCTTTCCGGCTGTTACCAGTTTGTCCAGTTAATTCACCATGTATGTCGGTGGATTTGAGAATCAGAGAGGAGATGACCATGACCATGAGGTTCAAGTCTGGTGAAAAACAGTTCCAGAAAGCGGGTAAAACAAAAACAAAATCCTAAAATAAACAAGTAAGTAACAGGGTGAGAATGTGGTAAAACATGATAAAAAACATACAAGGGCTTCTCTTTTTCTGAATTGCTTATTAAATTTCTGAATTTGCTTTTAAAAAATGGGTAGGCGGGTCAGTCTGTGGTTTTTAAAAAAACTTTTGGTTGAATTTAGGGTCGAGGGAAGGTTGGTCAGTCAATCGGTCAGTCAGTCAGTCAGTCATTTAGTCAGTAAATAAGTCAGCAATTTAGTCAGTAAATCGACAGCAGCTTCTGATGGATTTATGAGAGAACAGCAGGCGCGAAAGAAACTTAGCTTCTGGGACGTGTTTGGCAGTCTCCAGAAATGTATATAGGGGTACGTTTTCAGAATGAGCCTGCGTTGGGTGATTGTGACACAAAGCTTGATTTTAATATCTTAACAGAAACTTTAAATGTCAATATGACATGTTTTATAAGAATTGTCAGAATGACCTCTATAGAATGCTGGTAATTCCAGTGTTAAATGTTAGCTGTTAGACCAATATGAAGATACATGAGAAGCACTGCCTGCTGCCTTCTAATGCAGTTAAGCTCCACCAGTGTCTATGTTTATTTAGCCTCAGCTGTATTTGATGAGCCAAAAACCCCTGATTGTTGGTCACTGGGAAGCCCAGACCAGGACTGAATAAATCCTGAAAGTGACAGTGGACACACGACAAGTTCTGGCATTCTCACATTGGGCCCGGCAGTGCAAATGCAGATATTATTTACAAGTAAATGAAAAATGTCCTAAAACCCTCTTCAGACCTCAAATAATTAATGCATTTTGATGAGTATTTTATTGCGAACAAGCAAGTCGGGTGAGGAAAAAAAGTGAAAGTAAAACTTACTTAAAGTGAAGATTTTGCTTTGGTAGTTTCCTCAACACTGGACCATAACAGTAAAGGAATATGATTAGATTTAGAAACAGGCACAAGACAAAACAAGCCTCGTTCAAAGCTCCTGCATTTCCGTTATGACCCAGAGGTCTGGAATAAATGAGGCCTTATGGGGCAACCAAACTCCACATATTCATTTTGATTCCATCAAACACACTGCCTCCCAAAAGCGTCTCCCTTTCTTCTTCTTTGACTGCAGCCTGTGTCATAGTAAAAACATAGTAAACAACACTCGAATGACCTTCGAGCTACTTCTTCACAAAATGCATCGGGGAACTGAAATGAGTTTAATTGTTTTATCTTCTGCCAGCTGGGTAGCTGTTTCATTCTTGCACCAATAGAAAAACATCTTCCCTCACCCTTTTCCTTGGTGTTTGACTCTGCTTTTTATGGTCCTGGTCATGAGGAACTTTAAAGGTTGCTTAGTACTGTATGATGATGGTATGATTTGACTGCTCTTTAAGCCAAAGCCATGTAGTTTTAATGAGCAGTGTGCTGATTCTATAGCCCGTGGCGAAGTGCTAAATGTCAAGTAAGTGCAAATCAAAATTAATTGATACAGGAACTTATCCATGTCCATGGCACTCTTGGTTTTGTCAAGTATATTCAGAAGCCTGAAGAAGGAAAACGTGATAACGAGAAGGCCATTTTTAATCAAAATAAATATTGCTTGTGCAAAATTCCACTTAATTATAGGCCTCTCACCCACACGAAAGGGAATGCCAAATTGCTTGCATCCAAGTTCAGTTTATGGGGCCGTCTTATAGCAATGAGAAGGTTCAACTAAGGTCTTGTTCATTCCTTATTTATTTCTTGATCCTGAGAGCCTCACATCAGTGCAGACGAGTTGTTTTGGTGTCTAGATTTACACCGAAAATCTGTGAAGCACCATGTTTCTTTGCATTCTCAAAGCTCTCAGATGTAACTGATTTCACACCTTAAAGCAAGACATTACACACAAAAATACTGCTTTTTTTCATGACCTTGACCATTGATTTTGCTTCCATATCATGTTTTATTTCAGACTAGTGGAAGAAAAAACTCTGGAAATACACATTTAGGTTCAGATGTATAGAGTGTATCTTTGTTTCTGTGTATGTTGTTTTGTTTTGAGAACAACTATCTATTTATTTACGTCAGAAAAAAAATAAGTAGAAAAGCAGAAAAAAATCTGCCAGTCAGATAGAAAAAATGAACTTCTTTTATTCACTTTCTTTTCAGCTTAGTCCCTTTATTAATCCGGGGGTCGCCACTGCAGAATGAACCGCCAATTCATCCAGCATGTGTTTTACGCAGCGGATTACCTTCCTGCTGCAACCCATATCTGGGAAACATCCATACACACTCATAGACTACAGAAAATTTGGCTTACCCAATTCATCTATACCGCACGTCTTTGGACTGTAGGGAAACCAAAGCACCCGGAGCAAACCCACGTGAACATAGGGAGAACATGCAAACTCCCCACAGAAATGCTACCGGACCCAGCCGGGGCTCAAACCAGCTGCCTTCTGGCTGTGAGGCGACATTGCTACCTACTGCGCAACTGCATCTACTAAAAATCTACTAAATTATCGTAATTATTATCCTGTCTGTTTTACACACAATACATTTTTTGTTATCTAAAACTAATTTAAAACAAAACTTTAAAAGCCTTAGTGTTTTAATAAATCTTTTATAGGGTTATAATGTACAATTTTGATGGCTAAATTATTAATTATAGTGTTTTATTTATGTAAACAATATAGTAATTTTCAGTCATGTGTTTGTAATCATTCATACATTTAAAAAACAATAATCTCTATCAGCTTATAAATGATTATACACTCACCGGTCACTTTATTAGGTACATCTTACTAATACTGGGTTGGACCTCCTTTTGGAGGAAACCAGTCTGAGATGATTTGCGCTTTATCACATGACACACTATCCTGCTAGAAGTAGTTATCAGGAGATGGGTACATTGTGGTCATAAAGGGATGGACATGGTCAGCAACAATACTTAGGTAGGCTGTGAGGTTGACATGATGCTCAGTAGGTACTAATGGGCCCAAAGTGTGCCAAGAAAATATCCCTCACTATTACACCACCAGTGGCAGCATAAACTGTTGTTACAAGGCAGGAGGGATCCATGCTTTCATGTTGTTGACAACAAATTCTGACTCTACCATCCAAATGTCGCAGCAGAAGTCGAGACTTATCGGTGCAAGCAACATTTTTCCAATCTTCTATTGTTCAATTTTGGTGAGCCTGTTTGAATTGTAACCTCAGATTCCTGTTCTGACAGGAGTGGCACCTGGTGTGGTCTTCTGCTGATGTAGCCCATCCGCCTCAAGGTTGGGTGTGTTGTCCATTCAGAAATGCTCTTCTGCACACCTCGGTTGTACCAAGTGGTTATTTGAGTTACTGTTGCCTTTCTATTAGCTCGAACCAGTCTGGCCATTCTACTCTGACTCTGGCATCAACAAGGCATTTGCACCCACAGAACTGCCGCTCAATGGATATTTTCTTTTTTTTTTTGGACCATTCTCTGTAAACTCCAGATATGGTTGTGCATGAAAATCCCAGTAGATGAGCAGTTTCTGTAATATTCAGACCACCTCATCTGGCACTAACTACCATGCCATGTTCAAGGTCACTTAAATCATCATTCATTCCCATTCTGATGCTCAGTTTGAACGGCAGCAGATTATCTTGTCTACATGCCTAAATGCATTTAATTGCTGCCATGTGATTGGTATAGCCTGGATTAGTTGTACCTAGTAAAGTGACCGATGAGTGTACATTTGTATCCTTTCTACCTGTTATTAGCATTGAAATGTGCCAGAATTTGACCCTATTTACATGTAGCGCCTCGTTTTGATCAATAGCTACACTTCTGTCGTTCCAAAAAGGATGGTTGTATGCAACATCTTGTGGACATCTTGAAATGTGACTAGAGGTAATGAATGTGCAATGCCAGGAGAAACCCCTGAGAAAGCCCTGTTCTCTCCCAGATAAACACCCCGGCTGAATCAGCGAGCGCAGATGTTGTTGCATAACTGATCTGTTTCTTAATAGCCATGTAATGAATGTGACATGTTTTTGAATCAAGACACGGACTTTCTGATTATCTTAACACTGCAGGCTTGTGCGCCATCTGCACCATCAAGCTTCAAGGCAAGACACTACAGTTGACAAGGGTAAAACAAATAAATAAACTAGTTTTTTATACTCCAGTTAATTGATTGCGTTTGGATTGCAGTTCTTCTTAAATGTAATATTTTATTTTTTGAAAATAATGTATTATTTCATGAAATAATTTTCAAAATGAACATTGGATGAACTGGGAATCCCTTTTTTACTCCATGATTCAGAAAATACTGTGAACAAACATTTAAAAAAAGAGCACGTTGCTCCTTTGGGTTGGCAAAAAAAAAAGTGTTTAAGAAAACGCTGCATGCCAAGAAGGTGTATTGCTTTCCAAGATTGGTTGAGGAAATTAACACAAGATGATTTGAAATTCAAATATGGAAATGATTCTGATGTAAAGATGTTTGATCTTAACAGCGTGAGATTTAAGGGGCGCAACAACAAATTGAAAATGTGTGTGATGAGCATTTCAAATATACGGTGGGATGTGAAGGTGAACAATCATGAGGGTGATGCAAATAACCAGACTGCAAATATGTCTCCACTCTAATTAAATCTGTTTTTAATGATAATTCAGTTTTTTTTATGTTCACTGTAATTTATTCCGAAATCAAGATTGTTTTTGCCATTTTTGCTTATTTATTTTTATTTTTATTTTATTTTATTTATGCTTATTTTACCTAAATAAAATATGATCTTACCTTATTTTTTATTTATTTAAATGGGACAGTAAGGTCTGAATTTACTTTAAAGTTTTGCCACTTAACATTAATAATGTAGAGTATAGAATATAAAGTCATGGTGCCATGGAAAAAGAATTAATAATGTGTATGACTCAGGGATGCAACAATTAACCGATTTCACTATTAACCGCAATTTAATTTATCTACGTTAATTAATTGTAAAGGCTTCTCAACAGCGCGGCATGGAACAAAACTGCTGCAACTTAACAAAGTTATGCCAACTGTGCGCTAGTTTAAGGTTCCGAGATTGAACAACAAGGTTAAAACACAAGCACACAAGGTTTAACTATGGCTGATGCTATTAAGGGCCAATCACATTTTGCATTTTTTGCTCACGCAAATTTGAGAAGATGTGTATATAAATGCGAGTATAAATGTGTATAAAAAGCGCGAGTGTGTTGCAGCGCGCACACGTCGCTCCCAATATGCGAGCGCAAGCTAAACAACTCCATTGGAAGCGACATGTGCACGCTGCAACACAATCGCGCTTTTAATGCACATTTCTACTCGAAGCCAAAAAGGAAAAAAATGCTAAATAATACCAAAAATTTTTGTTGTATGGTTGATTTAAAGTGCCTTTCAGACAGACATCTAGCAGTCTTTGACTACATTTGTTCTCTTTAAAAGGGAAATACTTACATTTACATGAGGAAATGTTTATAATAGATTTACATTAGACAAATACGGTTTGTTTAGTTATTTATTCATTTATTATTTATGTATTTATTTATTTGTTAGTTTGTTTGTTTATTTGTTTACTTATTTATTTATTTATTATTTGTTTATTTATTAAATTCTTATTTATTTATTTATTTATTTATTTATTTTAGTTTAAAATTATTACTTGTTTAAATGTCAGAAACTTTTTTCACTTATTTTTAAGTCCAAGGAGAAATGGACTATTGTTTGTTCATTATTATTATTTTGTGTTGTACAGTAATCTTTGGTTACTAAGCAGGAATAAATAAAACTTTAAAATATAAGGAGTTACATGTGATTTTTAGAAATTTGCTGTTTTAAAACAATTAATGCATAATAACTGTGAAACCGTGATTATTCCCCACACTATAATCGTAAAACCAAAAACTATAATCGTTGCATCCCTAGTTTGACTCTCATGAGCTTGGATGACTGCATCCATACATCTTTACGATGACTCAAACAACTTATTAATAAAGTCATCTGGAAAAGCTGAGAAAGTGTTCTTGCAGGACTCCCAGAGATCATCAAGATTCTTTGGATTCATCTTCAATGCTTCCTCCTTCATCTTACCCCAAACATGCTCAATAATGTTTATGTCTGGTGACTGGGCAAGCCAGTCTTGCGGCACCTTGACCTTCTTTGCCTTCAGGAATTTTGATGTGGTGGCTGAAGTATAAGAAGTGGTGCTCTCATGCTGAAGAATTTGCCCTTTCCTGTGGTTTGTAATGTAATGGTCAGCACAAATGTCTTGAGACCTCTGTTGGTGTTGCTATCCACTCTGCAGAACTCTTGCATGCCCACATATTGAAAGTAACGCCTAACCATGATTTATTTTCTTCACCAAACTTGACTGATTTCTTTGACAATCTTGGATCTATGCAGGTTCCAATAGGTTTTCTGCAGCATTTGTGATTATTGGGATGTAGTTCAATAAATGATTAATCTACCATCTGACACTTTTCCTAATCATCAACTAGAAGTCAAGTTATTATTTGTTGCTCTTACAACTGAGATTGACGACAATACTTTTGTCAGGGAGCTAAAATAACATGTATTTATGTAAAATAAAGTAGCATTTTAATCTGTAGTCACATTAGCAGAGATAATATGAATTTGAAATATGGAAATATGTCTGATATAAAAGTGTTTGATCCTAAAACTGTACCTGTATGCGTGACAGCCATTTTAAAATGAACTGTGCGATCCAGAAGTCTCAGATCTTTTATACTGAATATAAGTTGACATCTTTATTGTCAAGTCAAGTCATCTTTATTTCTGGCGCTTTACAATGTAGATTGTGTCAAAGCAGCTTTACACGAAAAAAAGAACAATAATGCCTTAATATTTCAGATTACGGAACATTTTACCATATCAGACAGCAAGCAAGGTGATGGTAATGCTTGTGTTTACACCTTGTGTTTATATATTCCAACTGTCCAACTTTATATTGCAATTCCACTTTAACATCCCTGTTTATTCATTTTGTTTTATTTTCTGAATCCTGAATAAACCATGTCCAACCTTTGGCAATCCCATAAACATTTCTGACAATGCCATGTTTTCTGATCTTTTGTACTTTTTCTTTTTCAGTTGTTGTATGCCTAGGCCAGTGACAATTTTAATGGTGCCGAGCCAGCACATATTTTTTGCAGTCTTGTTTTCTGGTACCACTAACTGCGCTCAGCATTATTGCAGTTTCCAATGCAACTGTTTGCACCACATGGCTAAAGCAACTGAAGGATAGTTTGGCTATATTTTTCATTCAAGTAGCACAATTTGTACCAAAGGTAAATCTTTTTTTAGTATTTTATATAATATTTATTAAAGTTGGTGTCTTTATTGTTATAAGCATATTATAGAACACTGTTGTTTATAAAATGCTTGTAATTTTGATCTATCTTTTCTCTAAGATAGTCAACTAATAAAGTCAAAAATATATTTTTTCTCTTTTTCTGGTTAAGCATTATTGAAATAATATGTGTACAGTACTGTGCAAAAGTTTTGGACCACTTGTATCTTCCTTGCCCCCCAACAAAGTCTTTTTTCTCTATATTTTTTTTAGCATGTCAGTTTGAAATATCTTTTTCCCAACATTATTTTTGTGATTAATTGTAATTGTACAGTGAGATTATTAAATACTTAATACACTAGCTTGTTAGGTAGATTTGCAGGTAGTTTTTTTAAAGCATCTAAAAGATGTTTCCAAAGTTCCTCTGCATTTAGTTTGTCTCAGTTTGTTCTGTTTCTTTATATCATTCCAGACAGACTGGATGATGATCAGATCAGATCTCTGTTTGGAGCACTGTCTGTTGTCAGACTTCTTGTGCAGACAATAATCTACAATAAATAACAAAAATATTGTTTGGAAAGGTAAATTGATATTTCAAAGTGACCTGCTACATTAAAATATAGAAATAACTGACTTTAACATTTCTTTGGAGGTGGGGTGAAAATGTTAGTAGCCTAAGGGTGCTTTCACAACTGTAAATTGATTCATTTGTTCCGAACCAGGGATTATAATTGTTACATTGTTGCTCTTTGTTCTTGGTGTGGTTCGCTTTCAAACGGCAAAGTTTCTAAATGGACCAAAAGAGCTAAAACAAGTCATGTGTAAGAAAACTCTCCTCACATTGGTCAAAGATTCAAGGTTTATATTGCAGAGTCTCGCTCAGCTGTCAGGGGGGGGTGGTTTGGTGGTTTGACAGGGTGCGCACGACGTGTCTGAAGAGCAAGGAGGGATGCGGTAGGGAGGTGTGAGAAGAGTGTATTTGAAGACCGGGAGGGAGACTACCAGGAGATTATTACTCATTTGCGGGTATCCGTGAGTCTCTGTGCATTTCCAGGAGACTTGGGATGTCTGAAATGACCTCCTGCCCTACTCATAATTCTCTCTTTATATAGCCGGGCTAGGAACGTATCGCTTTCTCACTACAATCGATCCGCTCCAGAGTTCGCTTCAATCGAGCCGAGACCACCTCATTCAGGCGATCTCGGACCGATTGTTTTAGCGCGGATCCCAGCGCGATTGCTGGATTTACATTTACCAAACAAACTGCGCTAACTGGGAAAATGAGATTGTGAAAGCACCTTAAGACTTTTGCACAGTACTGTATATAGTGAGAGGCGGCATGGTGTTTCTGTGTGTAGCACATTTCTGTGTGGAGTTTGCATAATTTTCCCTTTGTATTCAGTACACGGTACAATAATATTCAGCACGTCTGTAGTATTGCTTCAGAAAGACTTGTTTTGAGTTCTTAAGGGTTATTCATGGTCTGCTGAAAGTCATTCATTAATTCTAATAAGTAGCCTTTTAATATTGGATGGATGAACTGTAAGGAGAATAACAGCACATCATTAGACTTGGTTTTTAAAACACATCACTGATTACTGTTCACAGTTTAACAGAAGCTACTTCTATCATTTGCGTGATGCATCGTGCATGGGACGGGTCATAGGGTTATTTACATATAAATATCTACAATTGTGTTATATACAGTACAGTTAGCCACTATGAAATCATACTAAACACAGCTGTCCGTGTACTTGAAACATATTTAAGAGCTCATCCCTTTTGATGTTGACTGAGCTGCAGAATTGTGTAAAGCGGTTTTGCGCAGCACGTGTGGGGCTAATTCTGAGTCAGTGTGCGAGTGGGTGGACATCAGCCTACCTGCGGCCCAGGATCTTGGCTCCGTGCTGAGCAGATCTGTAGACGCTCTGAACGGTTTGCCAGTCATCAGTGTTGAAGTTAGTGCATCATTATCCCTTCAAACAGCGCTGCTAATGCGAAGCAAAGTGGGGCCTCTCCCACACTGCCTGTTACGCCACAACAGAGCTAAAGCTAACGGCTGGCTGGGAAGAGGATTTGGGGTCTCGCTGGCTCAGTTTGACACAGTGATCAGGATGAAAGACAAAGAAACACTTAGTCACATAACCCATTAAATGAAAACCAGTGCAGAGAGAGCTGTGCCTTTGAGATAGAAAGAGAGAGAGATTGCCAGAGTTGTAGAGTGAGGCGGGAAGGAGATTTATTCATTATAAGACTTTTTTGCTTAACTTGGTGTAGTGCAAAATTAAATATTTATGTTGGAATGGAATTCTGAAAAACAATGTTATGTTTTGAATCGATGTTTTTGTCATTGTAGGGTTCATTTGGATTAAAAATCCTAATCTGCAAATTGTCAATAAGTTTACATCTGACAAATCTAAGTTTGCCTCTTACAATTGCACGACTTCAACTTACAATTTCAGGTTTAAATCTCACAATTCTAAGATTATATCTCACAATTCCAAATTTACTTTATGAAATGCTGATTTTAAATCTCGCTATTCCTATTTTTAAATTTCACAATTCCAAGTTGGAATCCCACTATTTTAAGTTTAATCTCACAATTCTAAATTTCCATCTCACAATTCTGAGTTTACATCTCACAAATCCATTTTAGTTTTAATCCCGCAATTCTGAATTTAAACCTTGCAATTCCAAGTTTAAACCTCAAAATTCCAAGTTTGAATATCACTATTTCAATTTTAAATTTAACTATCGAAGTTTAAATCTCACAATTGCAAAGTTTAATCTCATTATTCCAAGTTTAATCTGAGTTTAGATCACACAATTCCAAATTTAATCTAAAATTGCAAGTTTAAATCTCACTTGTCCAAGTTTCAATCCCACTATTCCAAATTTAATCTCACAAGCAGGCACGTGCACACATAGGGCTCAACCTGTGCAGTGCTCAAGCCCTTTTTAGTCTTGGATAGAAAGTGCCCTTCCAAAATAATCAAAAGTGCGCCCGTAATATACCCCCCTCCCTCCCCCGTACCACCCTTCATTAGGCGCGTGACAACACCGCTCTCAAGTACACGCCCCCCGCCGCTTTACATTACGCGTGCGACAACACCGCTCTTTAAAGTTTAAATCTCACAATTCCAAATTTACTCCTTGTAATCCTGATTTTAAATCTCACTATTCTAAATTTAAATCTCACAATTCCAAATTTAATCTCACAATTTCAAGTTTAAATGTCACATATCTAGGATTATTATGGTATTATGTCTCACCATTTAAAGTTTATATCTCACAATTCCATATTTTCCTTAGTTCTGAGTTCAAATCTCCTAATATTGATTTAATTCCCTTGAACTCAGAAAAGTTAGATAAGAACTCACTTTATAAAAAGTTGCAATTACCTTTTTCTTTTCTTTTTTTAACATTTCTGTGCCGGAAACAAGCTTCCATATGGAGCAAATTGAAAACCATATGGAGCAAACAAAATATCACTGAAGTTTATCCAACCCAGGCTCATTGGAATATGTGCCTGTAGGAACAGTTCTGCAAAATCTCTGCCAAGCTAAAATATCTTTCTCTTTTAGCCTTAATTATCAGGTATCTGTCCATGTAGGACATGTGGTGGCCCCTGAAGACCTTACCTGGCTTTATTTCATCATATAACATGGTGACATCAAGACATGTGTGGGTCAGCTGTCTGAATGCTTTTATACAGACACCTTGTATCCTAAAAATGTGTATGATACGAGCACACTGAGACTTGCTGGCATGAATCCTGGAAAGTTCACTTTTTATTAAATTATGATATGGTTTAAGGCAGGAGTCTAGCTGACTTCATGCCCGCATGAGTTTAAAATAGCCGTCAGTGAATAAAGAGTAAAGCACAATGTTTTTATATTCGAGCCGTTTAAATGGTGCGTGCTTTTTCATACTAGCACGTTTGAATGACACAGAACTGATGATTCATTATCGCACTAATGTATTAATTTCAAAGAGAATTATGAAATCCAGTTGCTCAGTCTTTTTTAATTTGTTGCAAACAGATGCCAACCATGTTGTTTAATGAACTGCAAAAAAATAATTCAGTCAGCAACTACTCACATTATCTTCCAGCTGCTGCTGTTATATGCTGCTTATTTCAAACTTTGTAAAATATTAAGAAATCAAGAACACTTTATAACAAATGCTTCTTCAAGCTCTCCTTTCTTTTCCTTAACCTTCCAAAGAAGAAAGTGCTGAATTGATAAATCTGTAACTTGATTGAAAACCACTGGGTTGTATTGTAAGTGCTGAATTGCATATTGTAAAGCTCAGTACAGAGATCACAATGGCCTATTGTGTGCTGGAACATCAGGGTTGTATCTAAAATGTCTGTAGGTGGTCTAAATGATTTTTCTGCAACTAGGCCTTTCGATGGTTTTGATGAAAGAAAACTGGTTATCTCCTCCTGAAGGATCAGCTTCTTAAAATATAAAAGCAGCTCTGTCATTAAGTTTAACTGAAAAAAGTGTTGCATGCAGAACTGTTGGAAACAATTTATTTGTGTTGAATTTAAACAAATTAAGTTTAATAATGCTCAACTTAATTTGTTTGTTTAAATTCAGCCCAAATAAATTGTTTACAACCACTTGACGTATAATAATTTAGTAAATCCAAGGAATCATCTTTGAATATTTTTTTTTTCAGTGTGATAAAAGTTAAAACAATTTAATATATTATTATTTGAATTGTTGGGTAACAATATAAATAATCTATTAAGAATTAGAAAATTAATTTATTATCTATTAAGAATTAACTCTACATTAATAGATGTTAGTGAGCAGTTTATAACTGCAAATACAAATGCTCTATTCATGACTTACAGTCACAGGTCCCACTTTATATTAAGTGGCCTTAACTAATATGTACTTACACAAGAATTAATAGTTTGTTACAATGTACTTATTGGTTAAATACATGTATTTATTTTGTACTTATGATTGATTAAATACCCTAATGTATTTACATCTGTAATTAACTTCTGTAATTACATTTGTAAATACAGTGCTGACCATTCTCTACACCTTAACTCACTCTTAAACCTACCCATACCACCAAACCTGCATAACCCAAGCCCTATCCCAACTCAAGAGCACCACAAGTGTTCTCAAATACATTATGAACAGAGTAAGTACATTGTATTTAATTTTTGATGCAAGTACATAGTAGTAATGGACACTTAATATAAAGTGGGACCCAGTCACATGTATAATGTGCTCAATGATAGTGTTTTCATTGCTAAATTAAGTATTGCTTAATTTACAAACCAATTATTTAAGAGAAGTTGCTGTTTTTTAAAGATTATTCAGAATGTGTAAGTAAATTATTATATATCTTATTATTCAGGCATATACTAATAGGTCATTTGTATGTTAATTTATATTGTATAACTCAAAAAAAAAATAATTAAATAATAAAAATACTAAATAGAATATTGAGGGAAAATCCTTTCATTTAAAAAGTTTGATTTAAAAAGTGAAACTTGTGTGTTATATTAGTTCACTACACACAAATGGAAATATTTTAGGCCTTCATTTGTTTCAATCTAAATGATTATGGATTAAAGATGAAAAACTAAAATCTAGTGGTTCACAAAATTTTAACATTTCATGTGACCAATAACAAAATCATATTGGCCTTCTAAAGTGTGTTAATGTACTGTACTATGTCCTCAGTACTTTGTTGGGCCTGCTTTAGCATTAATTACTGTACAACATCAAGGTTGTGTGGCATGGAGGCGATCAGCCTTTGACACAGTTGAGTTGTTATGGAAGCCAAAGTTGCTGCAGATCATTTGCATTTCGGGGTGTCTTTGTAGTCTTATCTTCCTCCTGACAATAACTCATAGATTTTCAATGGGGTTTAAGTCAGGTGAGTTTCCTTTGGCCAATTGAGAACAGAGATACTGTGGTCCTTAAACCAGGTACTGGTAGCTTTGGCACCGTGTCCAGATTACAGTTGTCCAGTTAGTTTGTCGAGTATGTCGGCGTACTTAAGGCGCAGAAAGAAGTTGACCACGATGACGACGACCGTGTTTGAGTCCCGGAAAAATTGGTTCCAGAAATCAGGTAGGACAAACACAGAAGTCAAAAAATAAAATGAACGATTGAACAACAGGGTGAGAATGTGGGAAAATTAGACGAGGGCTTTTCTTTTTCTGAATGGCTTTTGTAATTTGTCTGACAGGCCCACCCACCTCCTTTCCTAAACCCTACCAATTTTATCAATTGACCAGTACAATTAAGTGTGAATGAGTGTGTATAGATGTTTCCCATTGATGGATTGCAGCTGGAAGGACATGTGCTGCTTAGAACATATGCTGGATAAGTTTCGCTGTGGCGACCCCAAATAAGTGACTAAGCCGAAAAGAAAATGAATGAAAGGTTGAATCACACTCTCAATGAGAGAGCGTTGCTGCGAGGAAACGTACAGTCGGCCCGCACTCATCATAATCATCAGGTCTCTTTTTTTCACAGCAGATGAATCAAGGTAGTGTTCTAATACTGAACACTCTAATAACGGAATCCACTAACTGACAAACTATTCTATTAACCGATATGGGGTTATTTTGAATCATGATTGACATCAGTTCAAGTCTTCAAGTAAAACAATTAATTTGACTTATTCATTCATTCATTCATTCATTTTCTTGTCGGCTTAGTCCTTTTATTAATCCGGGGATCACCACAGCGGAATGAACCACAAACTTATCCAACACATTTTTACGCAGCAGATGTGTGCGTGAAACATCCACACACCCATTCACACACACTACGGACAATTTAGCTTATACCCAGTTCACCTGTACCACATGTTTTTGGACTGTGGGGTTAACCGGAACACTTGGAGGAAACCCACGCGAATGCAGCGAGAACATGCAAACTCCACACGGAAACGCCGACTGAGCCAAGTATCGAATCAGTGACCTTCCTTTTGTGAGGCGACGGCACTACCTACTGTGCCGCCTAATTTGACCTTACTCAAAATAAAAATGGGGATTGCTTTTACTATTGAGGAGATGCAGCAACTGTCAACTGTAGAATTGACTACTGTTTTGTTATATAGTTTATAATAGTTTAAAATATGTTTTCTCTTTTGTTAAATGATTTACACATTTATTAAGGCCATGGGGAAGCAATTTTTAATATATAAAGCTCAAAGATTTATTTTGATTTGCGTTTGTTTTTTTATCATCTTACTGTTCATTTTGTTATCATCAATGTCTCAGTGGACAGTCAATTTTCTTAACGAATTACACAAAACATACAAAGCAGCAAAAATATAGCAAAAAAAAAGGTTAAAAAAAAATAAAAAATACGCCTGCAAGTTCTGAAAAAGGTCAAACTTCTTGCAGATAAGGAAAAGTAACGCAAAACTAACTCAAAAGTAATATATTGCTTTCCATAAAAAGTAACTAAATAAAGACAACTAGAAAGATATTGGGGGAAGAAAGATATTAATTTTATTAAGATATTAATTTTATTAATGAAAGGACCCCGCTCTGGGTCCTTTCATTACTTTCAAAGTAACTTTCCCAAAAACTAAATTTTAATTTATAATAAATTATTTAGCAATTATGTGTATTTATATTAAACATAATTCATATTTTAAATATCGACAAGCTTTAAACACAGATGTCATGGGCCAGGTTTGATCTGGGCTCCTCTGTCCTCTCTGTTCTCTGTCTAAGCTGTGTCATCTTACAATCAGCACTGGCGCGCACCCAATCCTCACCTGTGACTCTTTTCATCTGATTCCCTTCTCTACATATACTTGCCCTTTTTTTTTAAGCTGTTTGCCAGATTAATGCGATATCTTATCTGCAATACCCTGTGTAACTCTTACTTACTGTTATACTGTAAAGCCTATTATACAAATTATCCTTGTCTAGTCTAGTCCAGTCTTGCTAAAGGTGAAGTTAATACTTTATTGCCATACTTGTGATCTGTGTAGTCACCCTGCTGTGTGGAGTACAGCCTCCCCACCACCGTGCTCGCCAGCTCCAGCACCTGCACTGCTGGTCCTCTCCCCGCTCTGGGTCCTTTTGAACCCCCTCGGCACGGGCCCAGAGGGAAAAGCTTTCTGTTGCAGAATATCCAGCCTGTGTTTATCATCGACGAACGACAGCTAACTTTGTTGCTAGTTAAAAAACGTTCTATTCGAGCAATTTCTGTCTGTTTATATTGTCAGATTCACGACAACAGATAAAATATAAAATACATAATAATAATAAAATTAATAACATTTATTTGAATAAATATTATACTTATGTATCCTGAATTCTTTATGTAACCTACAGCTGAAATAAAACAAATCTACAGCTTGCACAATCTGTATGTACTTGATCAATTTTCATTTTCTACAAAAAGGCAGCTGTTATTTGTCAACATGTTCTGTAGTAAATATACAATTTCAGATAGTAATGCTTTTTGGTGAACAGTGTGTTATTTTCATTTACACACTGAGGAAATTGCTATCCTGTCCAAGAAAATGGCCACACACTCATAGTCAAACACACTTATCCCTACAGACTATCTTGAGACCTTTTAAAAAATACTGGACTTAATAGAATATCACATTATTTCTCAGCAGTGAAGAAGCACTTTATATCCCAGAGCTCGCTATAAGCGTTAACAAACACGAAACCCTGTGATTGAATTTGCCATCCTGATGCTCATGAAAGCACTGAATATATGTATAGGCTTGTGTCTAGAGCTCTTAAACTGATTTGTTTGTTTCGTGCTACAATTGCTGTACTGATTCTGCTGAGAGCAAGTGTAAAATCAAATAAATAAATAAAAGGAATGGAGAAAGATGAAATTCCAGCCATACGTTTCTCAAAAGGCTTGCATGAATATTCAAGCACTGGTGCGGAGGTCACCCTATAGTACGCTTTTCTGCATATAAAGCTTTATTGATCTCATGATCTCAGTCATCTCGCATTCAGTATGATGTTCTGCCTGCATTTCCGCAAAAAAGCAATTTTACAGCACAACTCGAAATCAACTTCGAAAACTTTTCTCTCATCATAATCACAACCGCAGAATGCAATCAGTTTAATCACGCTCATCTTGCTTGAATACCATAATTACCTGCGGTATTGTTTTGTCATTTCTGTAAAATGTACTTTGCAGAATAACTTAGACATAGTAACCTCTAATGATAACCACATTCTTAGAGCGAGTGCCCATGTAATTATATAACAATCCTAGGTATAATAATAAATCTTTGATATGATCATATCAGTTTTCATGATTTTTTGATATTTTAATAAAATACACTTCAAATGCAATCAGAACTCTTGTTTCTTATCTGATCTGATTTAATCTGATGGTGTCTGTAGAGCTTTCTGCTCATGGCCTCTGTACTGCTTCGTTCATTCTGCCCCTGGACTACTTTGTTCATTTTGCCTCTAGACTGCTTTGCCTTTGTTTGCCTCTAGACTGCTTTGCAAATTCTGTGTTGGGACTACTTTGCTCTTTCTGCCTCTAGACTGCTTTGTTCATGTTGCCTCTGGACTGCTTTGCTCTTTCTGCCTCTGAACTGCTTTGCTCATTCTGCCTTTAGATTCCTTTGCTTATTCTGCCCCTGGACTGCTTTGCTCTTTCTGCCTCTGGACTGCTTTATTCAGTCTGCCTCTGGACTACTTTGCTCATTCTGCCTTTGGACTGCTGTATTCATTCTTTGTCTGGACTGCTTTGTTCATTCTGCCTCTCTACTTGTTTGTTCATTTTGCCTCTGGACTACTTTGGTCATTCTGCCTCTGGACTGCTTTGTTCATGTTGCTTCTAGACTGCTTTGCTTATCCTGCCTCTGCACTGCTTTGTTTATTCTACATCTGGACTGCTGTGTTCATTCTCCCTCTGGACTGCTGTGTTCATTCTGCCTTTGGACTGCTGTGTTCATTCTCCCTCTGGACTGCTGTGTTCATTCTGCCTCTGGACTGCTGTGTTCATTCTGCCTCTGCACTGCTTTGTTTATTCTACATCTGGACTGCTGTGTTCATTCTCCCTCTGGACTGCTGTGTTCATTCTGCCTTTGGACTGCTGTGTTCATTCTCCCTCTGGACTGCTGTGTTCATTCTGCCTCTGGACTGCTGTGTTCATTCTGCCTCTGGACTGCTGTGTTCATTCTGCCTCTGCACTGCTTTGTTTATTCTACATCTGGACTGCTGTGTTCATTCTGCCTCTGCACTGCTTTGTTTATTCTACATCTGGACTGCTGTGTTCATTCTCCCTCTGGACTGCTGTGTTCATTCTCCCTCTGGACTGCTGTGTTCATTCTCCCTCTGGACTGCTGTGTTCATTCTGCCTCTATACTGCTTTGTTCACTTTGCCTCTAGAATGCTTTGCACATTATATCTCTGAACTGCTTTAAACATTCTATCTCTGGACTGCTGTGTTCATTCTGCCTCTGGACTGCTGTGTTCATTCTGCCTCTATACTGCTTTGTTCACTTTGCCTCTAGAATGCTTTGCACATTCTGCCTCTGAACTGCTTTAAACATTCTATCTCTGGACTGCTGTGTTCATTCTGCCTCTGGACTGCTTTGCACATTCTATCTCTGAACTGCTTTGCTCATTTTGCCTCTGGACTGCTTTGTTCCTTTTACCGCTGGACTGCTTTGCTTTTTTACCAGTGGACTGCTTAGCTTGTTCTGCCTCTGGACTGCTTTGCACATTCTGCCTCTGCACTGCTTTGTTTATTCTACATCTGGACTGCTGTGTTCATTCTGCCTCTGGACTGCTGTGTTCATTCTGCCTCTGGACTGCTGTGTTCATTCTGCTTCTGGACTGCTGTGTTCATTCTCCCTCTGGACTGCTGTGTTCATTCTCCCTCTGGACTGCTGTGTTCATTCTCCCTCTGGACTGCTGTGTTCATTCTTCCTCTGCACTGCTGTGTTCATTCTGCCTCTGGACTGCTGTGTTCATTCTCCCTCTGGACTGCTGTATTCATTCTTCCTCTGGACTGCTGTGTTCATTCTGCCTCTGGACTGCTGTGTTCATTCTGCCTTTGGACTGCTGTGTTCATTCTCCCTCTGGACTGCTGTGTTCATTCTGCCTCTGGACTGCTGTGTTCATTCTGCCTCTGGACTGCTGTGTTCATTCTCCCTCTGGACTGCTGTGTTCATTCTGCCTCTGGACTGCTGTGTTCATTCTGCCGCTGGACTGCTGTGTTCATTCTGCCTCTATACTGCTTTGTTCACTTTGCCTCTAGAATGATTTGCACATTCTATCTCTGGACCGCTTTGCTCTTTCTGCCTCTGGACTGCTTTGTTCCTTTTACCGCTGGACTGCTTTGCTTTTTTACCAGTGGACTGCTTAGCTTGTTCTGCCTCTGGACTGCTTTGCACATTCTGCCTTTGCACTGCTTTGCTCATTTTGCTTCTGGACTGCTTTGCTCATTCTGCCTGTGGATTGCTTGGGCCCATTATTGCTGCATGCAGCTATATTTATTATTGTTGTTGATGTTGTTGTTAGTATTATTATTAATATCACTTAAGTAACTTTGCTGTGGTCACATTGGACCCTAGTTTGGCACTATTTTAAGCTATTGTTTGCTTAACTGATTCCCTTAAAGATAGCCAGTAGTCATTGCTGTCAGCCAGCTTTAGGCAAAACTAAACTTTTTATTTTCCTGTTGAATTTTAGTTAACTTTATTATTTTTTTATTTATTTTTTTCATTTGTTTGTTTGTTTGTTTCATTGTCAATGGAACTGCAGCAATGCTCCTTTAATTATTACACCGGAATAAGAGTTGTTCCTAGGCTTATTGGCTTATGGCAACATGTAACTTTCCATCATTCTTAGTTCCATCATTCTTTCTGTTTTTAGCTTAGTCCATTTATTAATCGGGGGTCATCACAGCAGAATGAACCGCCAACTTACCCAGCATATGTTTTACGCAACGGATGCCCTTCCAGCCACAATCCTACACTGGTAAACACCCACACACTCTTGCATTCACACACATACACTATGGCCAATTTAGCTTATTTAATTCACCTATAGCGTATGTCTTTAGATTGTGGGGGAAACCGGAACAACCAGAGGAAACTCACGCAAACATGAGGAGAACACGCAAATCGTGATACTCACTGTGCCACCGTGCTGCCTGTCATTCTCACTATATGATAAAACAATATAGTCAGGCTTAAAAAAAGTTCTAAAGTTCTTGAGTGAGATGCTAATGGTCTAATCCGATTCAATGAGCTATGCTAAGCTAAACTAAATGTGCTCCTGCCAGACCTGGAGATCAGCTGAAAGGGTTTCAAAATGGTCAAATTCAATAGCAGATTTAATTTGGAATGAAGCAATCATATTTAATTGGTTAACATTGTATTCAATGTTCCACTTTAGAAATAAACCACATACACTATACATTACATGTACAAATGTGTTACAAGCAATGCAATATAGCACTAGACGGAGATGCATACTATAAATGAGACTTGACATGCCCCTCCTTCGCTGAGGCAAAAAGTCTGTTGTGAGTTAGTTAAGTTGGATGGAGAACATTGCAGATCAGTTGAACTTTTGTCATGTCGAATCAGATCAGATGTTTTCATTTTGGAGTTGTACATTGCCATCTTTGATAGTTAGTTTAGTGGCATTTGCTGTGTTGACGTGGAAGACAGTGGACAGCTCACATTCTGTGGATGGCAAGCCCTGGATAATGATAAATATTAGCATAATATTGAGTGTGTATGTTGTATATGTATGTTTTTTTTTTTTTTTTTTGGTTAGACCTGTTGCAATCCTTAACCAGCATTTGGACTATTTGAGTCTCTGATAAAGGCCATGTGTGATCAGTTTAAGACCAAAACCTAGTACGGTCAAACCTAAAATTATTCAGACATATTTCTTAAAACATTGCTAACATTATCAATGTTTTGCACTATAGTTTAGAAAATGGTAACAAAATATGACGAACTCTAAGTTAAACTGTCAGAAAAAAATTCACACTGATAAGGTCAGATAACTGCAACAAAACACAGAGTATGTTATGGATTACAATAACCACAGATAATTCAAAAAGCTCTTAGTATGACAGTAATTACTGTAATATTAGTATTTTTGTTGATTCCCGCTATACTTGATGGCAGCCTGTAGGCATTGCTGTCAGCCAGCTTTATGCAAAAATGAACTTTAATATTGTCCTGTTGAATCTTAGTTGGCTATTTATTTATTTATTTAGTTAGTTATTTGTTTGTTTACTTACTTTATTATAATAAGTCACTGTTACTTTATTTTGCAATCCTTGATTACATAAGTTAACTATAGTGACAATGTAACAATCATCTATATCCATAAGCTCTTGCAAAATCCTGTTGCATATAAAGGTAATGATCAGAACTGTTTTGTGAATCTTGTGGGTGTAAACGAGACATTCACAGCAGCCTTCTGGCGGTTTCATCATCATGTCAGCAGTGTGTGTGTGTGTGTGTGTGTGTTTACTGCGTTTTAGCGATCTTCTCAGACATTCTCACTATACGCTGCAAAGATTAATATCAGTGGGTGTTTGTAATAAAGGTGGCTTGTACTTGTGGTTGTCAAATGGAGACATTTTGGCTTATTTTGTGTCAAGATAGTTGTTGATACTTGTTTTGTTTATTTATTTCACAGTTATGGTGATAATGGGCAATTCAGACAGATTTTTGTTAACAATAAAAAAATAGTATATAATATTTATTTATTTACTTTTGCAAAGTATTAAAGGTTATAATAATACTTCAGTTCTGTCTGGTTTTTGAATCTAATTGGCTGATAGCCATGCAATATTCTGCAAATAACAGCACCAGTACGGCCTCTTCCACTTTCACCCTTGTGCACACATACGCCCACATACAACGAACAGCAGAGGACACTTTTGAAAAATATTGCTGCTGCTTTGACAAATATAGCTGCTGTTGGACAACATAATGTACTTGAGGCTTTTTAGTCGAGAATGCAGTTGTTTAGATTGCAACAATGCAGTTTATTTATAAGGATAGTGCCTATTTTAAATATTTATCATTTCGAAGCAACGAATTCAGTGCATTGGCCGCAATCAGCCTGTCTGAGCAGACCAAAGAATGTGACATTTGAAGTTCTGCCACAAGATGGTGACCGAAATCGCAAAATAAGTCTTTAGAGGGGGATAAAAACAGCGTAAATTTCTAACTACAGCTGAACAAATCATTTTGAATCAGGTTAGTGACATTCTGAGTACATCTCTCTCTCTCTCTTGTATTTTGTAGTGCTGTATTTACACCACAGAAACTGGTAGCGTTTGCTTTGCTCTGGCTTTTTCAGGGGTTATTGTGATCTCCTGATTGCAACAGAGAAAAACTGGGAAATCCCTGTAGACTGATGACATTTCAAGTCATTTAACCTTATAATCTGAAAATGTCAGCAAAATCGCCCGTTTTGGCATTCAATCAATCAAATACTAGCTAAGTAAGGTTTGTGTACTGGCAATAGTTTATACTGTTCTGACGTCAGCTGCAGATGTGAATGAATATGGCAGAAGAAAGTAGTTCTTCTTACAAAAGGGTTTTTTAGACTCTGTCTTTCATTTTCTTTTTTATGTACAAGATTATTCTGTTGAACTGCGTACCTTGGCACTAAGGGTTAAACAACAACAAATAAGGTCAAGAATCTTGGTGTGA
This sequence comes from Danio rerio, assembly GCF_052040795.2. Classification (NCBI taxonomy): domain Eukaryota; kingdom Metazoa; phylum Chordata; class Actinopteri; order Cypriniformes; family Danionidae; genus Danio; species Danio rerio. The sequence continues at coordinate 22,827,001 of NC_141030.1, forward strand.
CTCTGGACTCAGATCTGAGTTCCAATAGTCATGTCAAAGCAGTTAGTGAATCAGCATGCTATCATCTCAAAAACATTGCAAGAATCAGATGCTTTGTTACAAGTGTAGTCTTAGAGAAACTTCTTTATGCTTTAATCAGCAGCAGGGTGGATTACTGTAACGGCCTCCTTACTGGCCTTCCCAAAATGACAGTCAGACAGTTTTCTGACCAGAACCAGGAAATCAGAGCACATCACAACTGTGCTCAGGTCTTTACTCTGGCTCCCAGTTACATTAAGAATAGATTTTAAAGTATTATTACTATTATTATGTCTAAAAATCACTAAATGGCCTAGGATTTCAATAAATTACTCAGATCTTTAAGAACATATAAACTAGAAATTCCAAGAGTTCAGTTAAAGCAGGGTGAATTCAGCTACTATGCCCCTCGCTGCTGGAATCAGCTTGCAGAAATGATCAGAAGTGCTCCAACAGTAGGCACATTCAAATCAAGACTGAAAACACATCTGTTTAGCTGTGGCTTTACTGAATGAGCACTGTGCTACATCCGAAAGATCACACTATTATGTCACACTATTATGTCTTTCTCTTCTTTTTGATTCTTTTATAACCCGTTATAAACCATATTATCTGTTTTTATCAGTTTTTTTTATCATTTTTATCATTTTTATTGTTGGTTTTAGATTTTCTTATACTAGTGTCTTTTATTCCTGTTTATGTAAAGCACTTTGAATTGCCACTGTGTATGAAATGTGCTATATAAATAAACTTGCCTTGCCTTGCCTTGAACTGTTGTATAAACACACTATCCCACTCGTAGCACTGCGATGTGGCTGTAGATCAGCACTGGTGGTGGGCACTAAGGCAGCACATGCCTTCGATATATATATATATATATATATATATATATATATATATATATATATATATATATATATATATATATATATATATATATATATATTACCTGCAAGTTAAAGAGCATAGCTGACATCATAATGTTATTTTTATTATTTATTTATTTTTCTTAGCTATCACTAAAGAAACAAAGCCAGGATGAAAATTGGAATCTAATATGACATAAAAAATATAACATGACTAATTAAATAAATAAGTGATTTGGCTGCAAGAACATTCTGTATGATTTATAAGCTTTAACTTTACACACACACACACACACACACACACACACACAGACAGTGATTGATCAATGTTTTAATCTGAAGTGGATAAGTAGTGAGCAATGCAAAAATTAGGTATTGATATAAAATAAATATAAATAGCATGTTAAACCATACAAAAATACATCCTGAACACAGGCGCTTTCCACAAATTGTCAAACAGATAATCTGTGTTCTACAAAGGAAAATTCACAATTTATTTCTCTCGTGAATCTAAAACCAGTTTGCTGTGGCTTATAATGTGAGCAATTCATTATCGTAAACAACACAATGAGGCTTTTTTACCCAATGGGATACAGTAACAAATGAAGCAAGCCCATATAAAGCAGTTTTTTCAGCAATACTTCTAAATTATAAATGCTGTTCAGAGTCTCGTATACATAAGCAGCACATGCGGAACGTTCACTGCAAACCTATATTGTTTCCAGATCCCCATTAGACCTCAATCTATTCACCCCTGCCCTTCGCAGAGGACAAAATGTGTCATGTAACAACAGTTGGGCCATTTATTCGACATTATTTTTGCATCTGCCACCTTTGAATGTAAGCAGCACTGGATATGGAAATATCGAATGGCCCTCTGCAGAGTTTGAAGATTGTGCTCTCAAACGGAGAGGTCGAAGGATCTGAGAAAGTCGCCTCAAGGGGAGCGTCTGATGGCAAACACTGTCTCTTCCATAGTCATTAAAGTAAAAGAGCACTGCTGTGGGTAATGTTAAGCACAGAAAAGAGCCCACAGGAGAATAGTCTCACATTGTGCCACACTGTCAAGACACCCTCTGATAACCCCCAGCATGTTATCTATAAACACTGTTTATCCAAGTGTCAGCAAGGCAAGGAATCAGAAGCTGGCATCATTTTCCCTGTCATCCATTATCTGGCTGCCAGGCATTGTCAAAAGCTGAGAAATCAACTAGTGCGGAGCATCTTGACAGCAAGCTCCGCTGGCCCTCATGATCGGCCTGCTGATGGAGGGAGACAAAGTGTAAGTAATGAAGACAGCCACCCACGACCCTTCCGTGCCTGGAAATATCTGTTTGCAGGCCAGCAGAGCTGCAGGAGGTTGAATCAGCGGACTGGATTTAGAATCAAAATCTAGCTGTGTAGCAAATTTAATTGTGTTCGTTTTTTTTTTTTTTCAAAGGGGGTTTGACATAAAAAACGAGCATGTTTTACTAGAAATTTCTAGTTTACTCTTTTGCTCTTTTAATAACTTTTTACTAAAAGGTTATTAAGACAAAGAACGTACATTTTGATTAATGCTATTCAAAATTAATGTAACCAAGAAATTCTGAGTGAAAGTTGATGAGTGTGTGTGTTCGGCAGGGCAGGGGGCCAGGGGGAAAAGATGGGAGACATCAACTGTTGTCCCAAAAATGAGACGCAAACCATGAGGAGACGCATGATTTTATATTTTACAAAGTCAAGATGCAAAGAAATAAACAGTAAATAGTTTAATGCCCTGCTACATATGTTATTCACAAATTAATTTACATATAGCCACAGTTTGTTATATCATTATAAAGATAATCCTGTTTATATAAACATTATAAAAGAGGAGGATTTCACTCCTCCTGAATCCCAAGGCCTGATTGCAGACACAGTGGATAGCAGTGCACCAGTTCTCTTTCCCTACCAATTCCTACCATTAGCGCCGGTAATTTTAAAAATAGGAGAACACAGCAGCACGGCGATGTGTCTGAATGGTAACAAGCTCAACTGATAAAAGACAAAGTCTGCCATTCTCCAATTCTCATACAGCTCTCTGACAAAAATGCTTGCAGCAAACCAACAGCTTTGCTGCATTGGCCCTGACAGCATCGCACGTAAAAACATGCAACAAACCCTGTGAATCATGGAAACAAACACATACAACCCTTTATGAATGGTTAAATACTGCTTGCCATGCGCGGGTCTCACAGCTTGGCAGGTCTGCTTAGCCTTTGGAAAGCATGTGCGAATAATTTATAAGCAGAGTCTTCTCATTGGATAAGAAAACTCTGCTATGAATAATAATGAGAAACCCACGCGTCATCACTCCACTAGCAGATTCGTGCTATGTCACCAATTTTGATCCCGCCACAAAAGTTATTTTACACCCGGAAGATGAAAATAGCTGACAAAACCTCTAAATTATCCAGTTTTCCTCACAATTAAAGCTGACAGGTGCAAATGTTTGTTTTAACGATGTCTTCACATTCATTCTGTTGTTTTAACATATCAAAGCAGCTGCCATCTCTTATAATTTCTATAGGTACTGCCAGTCTCTGTTCAGGGTTTGTTAACGTGCATAAATATGTGAAGCATCACAAGCAATGCATCAGAATTCCACTAATTTCCTGAAATAAGCTTTGCATTTGGGAATAACCCAGCACAGCTTTTTGATAATGAGCTGATCTCTCTTTCCTCTCTATGCAGTATTGGATAAACACAATATGTAGCCTATTCCTCTTTCTTTTTCTGCTTTGGAGAAAGCAGGAGAACTGCTTAAATTGTCTTCAACATGGTTTGTGTTGTTTTGTAATGAATTCATTAATACGCATCAGACTCAGTTTGCAGGGTTTGTTAACGTGACGATTTTTACAAATAAACGTGAAAAAAAAAAAAAAAAATTTAGTGACTTCAGTGATTCTAATATTTTAGAAAGTATATTTTCTATTCTGTAGATGGTACCATTCATTCTAAATGGAGTGTCTTTGTGAGTTCACTAAGCCACAATTTAAAAGAAGAAGGTGATTTATTCTTCCAGAACGTTAGAATAAGTTTTTTGGCTGTTGAAAGACCATATGAAACAATTTGTTGCTGAGACTTAGATAATACAAAATCGTGCCTTGAAACCCCAAACACAATCAAGAATTCATCTGGTTCAAAACTTTGCTCTGTTGCTACAGAAATAAAAAACATTAAAAATCTTGCACAAAAAGTCTTGTAGACTAGGGCATAAATCATAACAAACTTGTTGCTTTTAAAGCGATTTGTTTACTTTAAAAGGAATGTAAACTTGTTGGCAGAAAATTAAGTCAATGGACTATGTGCATAATTATAGAAATTAGGTTAAGTCAATTTAACAGTTACAAAGTTACTAATTTTTAAATTTATGTCAACTTGTCACTTTTAAGTCAGTGAGTTTACACAGTTATTTTAATGTAAAGTAGCGAATCGCATTTTACAGTGAAGCAACTTTAAAAGCTTCTAGTGAGGCTGTAGAGTGTTCCAGTTTAACATACAGCTCATTGGGAATATGTGCACAAAACTGCAAATGTATATGCCTCAACACTGTATGTTTGCCTGCAGTTTTTGGTTAAAACGGACACTACAGGTTGCAATGGTGTTGACAGCTTTTGATCCTTTTCACACTACAATGTGAAATATTTACAGGTCCACATTATCAACGAATAAAGGACTGTTTTCACATGGTTGTATGTTCGACATTGATAAATACCAGAAAAGCCTAAATGCATGTGTGAGATAATTGTCTCTCCTCAACCACTTTTTTTTGGAGTTTTCAATTTGCTCTTTAGCTCATCTTGTATATTGTTGTACTTGAAATGCAGAGCCAGAAACCAGCTAAAAAATGTATAAAAGTGCACGGCTCTTGTTTTATTCTCATGCTTCTCATTGGGTGCAGATTAGTCACTGAAAATGTATTGAAAACTATGCATTAGAAAACATAGCGTAGTAACATATTTGAGATTCTAAAAAATATAGAGAGTGGCTACTAATAAATTTGTAAGCAAAAGCTGCAAGCAAATTTCATCAGAGGAATACCAGAGTTTGCAAAAAGAAGTTGCTTAAAATTAATCTAACAACACTGAAGCAAGGGCCAGTTTCTAAAATTAATTGCTGAATTCTCAACCCCAACTTTCTAATATGAAATTATAAAACTTTACTAAATCAATGTATTTACACATCAATGCAGATCAAGAACAGCAAACTGTCTTGAAAGTTCATACAGGCTCACAAAAAGTTTAGCACAGAAGATTGGAAAACGTTGCTTAGTGCCACAGCCTATTGTTACTGGTCTTGTTAAGCTTGTTATGACTACAGTGTGTACATCTTGTGATGCTTTTTCCCCGCAGGACAATGTGCTATGACACACAGAACATGACAGCGATTCCAATAATGTAAATGTCCTTGATAGTCACCAGAACTCAATCAAATAGAGCACAATGCTGAAACAGAATGTTCACATCATGGATCTATCTAAACAGCAACCTCATAAATGAGTACCAAAATAAGGAATAGTTCCAGTTCCTTGTTAAATTAGTGCCATAAAGACTTAAAGACCTATTATGCCCCATTTTACAAGATGTAAAATAAGATGTGCCAAGAGTGTGTATGTGAAGTTTCAGTTCAAAATACCACACAAATAATGTTTTATAACTCTTTTCCTTTTATGCTGTGTTCAAACCAGACACGGAAGAAGCATCAAGCGCGAGTGATTTACATGTTAAGTCAATGCAAACACACGAATAGACATCCTGAGGCGTGATACGCGCGAATGGCGCAGCCTGAATGATGCAAATTGCGTGAATGGTGTAGAGCAAATGCCGCGATATGCACGAATGGCGCGGCGCAAATTGAGCGTTTTGCATTTTTGATGCACTTAACATCATGCCACGTTAATCAATCAGGAGCTTGCTCTTGTGGGGGCGTGATTGTGACATAGTGCCCATTGTTGGTGTCCTGGGGAATATCCTCCAGCCGACACCAACAACAGTTCATCAAACTGGGCTTGGCTTAGTCAGAAGCACTGCTGAAAGCCTCTATCATCCAGGTTAAGTTTCTGGAGAGAGTTTATGAACTCACAGAGCTGGATGCACCTCTGAAAGGATCTAGTTGACTTAGACACAGCCCTAAATGTATCGATGCTGTTTTTCAGCCTTCATAAAGCACATAAACACTGTTATTTTCTTAACAAAATCCGTGTTAGTCATTTAACAACAAAGCTAGAATCACCGGGCAGACAGAAACCCTGCCCATCACGTGAATCAGCGTCTGTTCTGAAGTGAATGAAGCGGATTTGATGCACGAATAAAGTGAGTAAACTCAAATGTTCACGCGGATATTTATTACGAATAGCAACATTTTTCAGCGAGTTCCGTGTCTGGTGTGAACACAGCATTACGCTTTGATCCTAATTATGCCATTTTGGTGACTGTTACTTTAAATTTACATGAGATCTGTTCCCAACCCCTTTTAAAAGAGGGCAGAGCTACAAATGCATGCGTGTCAGCATATTGGCAGACTAACTTTATACGCTAATGAGGTAGAGATTGTCACTAATTTATGGGACTTTCCCCCTCCTATTACATGTACAAAGGGAGAATGTCAGTCAAAGTGTTTCTGCAGACAGTTTTTTTTTTTTTTAAATGAGATGAATACAATTAACTGATTTTTACCATTAGAAGCTGGTTAAATTTACAGACTGTTGCCCCACAACTTTCTTTATCCCCTTATGGAGGGGATTTTTTGCATAATAGGTGCCCTTTATGGCATTTCCGAAGACAAAAGAGAATCTAACTAGGTACCAGCAAAGTGCAGTGACCATTTTTGGCTGAATCTGTATTATTTAAAGGGAAAAATGTTTATTCCACTTGACTTCTGTAAATAGTGTTACTGTACATCCTGAAGATCATCAGAAAAGAAGGAGTAAACATTTCCTCCGAAGATTGCAAAGACAAAACATTTCTATCTTTACTTTACAACACCGACTGATAAATGATGCACAATAAAACCAGAAACGTGCATTAGGGAAAGTGAAGCAGGTCAATTTTGATGTCATGCTGACATCAAACCTCATGAGGATGAGTGCAGGTTTCTTTTTTAGACACGTGAACAGAGGCTCCTTAGAGTTAATGTCTTTATTACACATGCGCCTGGCTAGATCCATATCTATAATTAAGTCCTTTAGCCGGATAAAGGGTCGAGCCAAGGCACTGTTATTCTTTGTGCACCTGCCGTGACTTTAGAGTTGAAGACGGCCATAAAGTCCTGTGTGTGTAGTAGATCACAGTAGCTGGTCCCTGGGGTATTAATGTAATAGCGGAGAGTGCAGACTGTATGTGTGCGTGTGTGCTTGTGTTACTCAGTGTTTGTGAAGACACAATCTCAGCATGATGCGCTTTTTAAAAATTCCTCCTCCAGCTTCATGCCTACCTTTTCTGTTGCCTTTTAATAAGCTCTCTTTTTCAAACTCAAGGACGAGCACTATATATTGTTACAATATTTGCACCGAACAAAACCGATTGAGTTTATGGTGTTTTTAATTTACTACACTGATAGAATTAATCAGTAATGACCTTCCTCAATTTTTGAGTGTGATAAATCTGTGCAATTTGTTGTGTAAAAGTCTGTCTGGCAAGAAGTGTCATACTTACAGGACTAAGAGGCTTTTTAAAAAAACATGCCGAATGCCAGTTCAATCTAAGCTAAAGCTAACTATATTAGAAACCACACAATAATGCTGTTTATTATAAGTATTTGCTGCATTTTTTCATTAACTGCTATAAATGCTGGAGCGCTTTCAAGAATGATGAATTCTGATTGGCTGCCGATGTTTTTTTTTATATAGATATTTAGCTGGCAACAGTGATTCAGACAAGATTATTACTTCAAGTCATGAAGTTTCTCTGTGGAGTCATATCTTTTCAATTTAGAATGAAAAAATCTAAATGTACAGTTAATGTACCCACCCTCATCCAATATTTAAACAAAAAATAATAATTCAGCAGATCATTATGAAATATTTTTTAGCTTAAATGTGGTTCCCCTTCGGGGGGAACTTCAGCACTATAAGTGGATTTGATTGTAAAATCCACGCATTGGGAGGATTCGGATCAGAAGCCGCTTGTCTGGAGAGTATTGAACGGGCCAATGAATGAAATTAATTGGCAGCGTAAGCTTGCGCAGGTGTGCGACATCTGCAATTATCTCAGCATATAAGCACACCTGAAGCCAGCAGACGCCATCCTTTTCGCTTCAGATCCTTTCTGAGTGAGTCGATGAGGGTTCCTCTTGCTGATCAGCACTTCAGAGCGAACGAGTGTGTCTCCCGGTCCAGAGTGGGTCTTCGCGGTGGCAGACGGTCGAGCTGGGTTACTCCCTTGCCTGCGGTTCTTTGGGTCCGGTCCTCCAGAGCGGTGCGTATAGTTGCAAACTTTCCTAAAAGAGCAACACAGTCGTGCAGCACGTCCTTTTCAGGATGGCGCTCCGACTGTGCGTTTCTGGATGCGGGGGTTTCCTGGCTCCGGATGATGGACACGATCACTGCATTGCATGTTTGGGGGTCCAGCATGTTAATGCGGTGCTCGCGGGCGGTTCATGTCGTCATTGCGATGCCATGACCGTTGCACAGCTAAGATCGCGGCTAACTTTCGCAAGAGAGCGAGCCACCCCAGTTGCCTCCTGTTCTAAAAAAGCAGCGGGCGCTCGGGCAGATCTGAGGGTTTCAGCGGGAGATAATCCGACCTCTCGCTCCTCACGGCGCTCCATCCAAGCTTCGGGTAGTGAGAGTGATCCGTCTAACCAGATGGTAGCTCTCATACTCGCTGACACCGGAGATCAGATGTCCTCCGCGGCATCGGAGGGTGGGCTTTCACTGTCCGACGAAGATCCGGACCCGCTCGCCCCCTCCGGGCAGGTGAGCGCTGTCAAATCGGATCCTGAAGCGGACATGTTAGCCGTGCTTTCCCAGGCTGCTTCGGCCGTGGGGTTGGAGATGGTTTATCCCCCAGCTCCGCGGCCGGACCGACTAGATGGGTGCTACGTAGAGGACCAGAAGGCGAAGCCTTCGAAGCCTCTCGTCCCCTTCTTCTCGGAAGTGCACAGTAGGCTCATGCAGTCTTGGAGGGCACCTTTCTCTGCCCGTGCTGCGTGTGCCTCCGCCCTCACCGCCCTTGACGGCGGAGCTGCCAGGGGGTATGAGGCGATCCCGTCAGTGGAGCGCGCTATCGCGGTCAATCTTTGTCCGCGCGGCGCCTCTACGTGGCGGGGTTTGCCCCGCCTCCCGTCCAAAGCCTGTAGGTTGTCTGCCTCCCTCGGAGCCAGAGCTTATAAGGCTGCGGGCCAGGCTGCTTCTGCTTTGCACGCGATGGCCACCTACCAGCGCTACCAAGCGCAGGCGCTGGCCGAGCTGCACGAGGGCGGGTCTAACCCAAGCTTATTACATGAGCTGCGCACCGCGACCGACTATGCTCTTCGGACTACTAAGTCCCCCGCGTGTGCGCTGGGGAGGACGATGTCCACACTTGTGGTTCAGGAAAGCCACCTCTGGCTAAACCTGGCCGATATGCGCGACGTTGACAAAGTTCGCTTTCTTGACTCGCCCATATCCCAGGCTGGCCTGTTCGGCGACACCGTCGGTGAATTCACCCAGGAATTCAAGGCGGTGAAAGAGCAGTCGGATGCGATGGGCAATGTCATCTATCGGCGTGGCCGTAAGCCCGCTCCGCCCGCCGAGCCATCCACCTCCGCTGTTCCTCGCCGAGGGCGCCCGCCAACGAGTGCTGCCCCGCCCCCGCCTGCGCCTCCGGCCAAGCGGGCGCGGCGTTCACCTCGATAGCAGGCAGCCCCTCCTGCCCAGGGCGCCGTTAAGTCCGGTAAACGGACCGCGAAGCGTCCCTGAGACAGGCCATCCGGAGAAGAGGAAACTTGCTCTTTCCCCGCTGGAGGGCGGGGCCCCGATAACAACGGTCCTTTCAGTGCCACCAAAACAGAAGAGCACTTTTTCCCTTCCCCGGATGTGACTGCACGAGTTCTGCCAGTCCGGGACGCGCTGCCTTCCGGCTCGCAGACTCTACGTGCTTCGCCAGTGGCTCACGAGCGCTGGGGGACGGTCTCCCTTACCTCAGCCCTCCAGCCCCCTCTCCGGAGTCAGGGTGCGGAGCCAGAGCGAATCACTCTCCTCCAGCTCTTCCGCGGGACCCTCGTGCTTCCCGGATCAGCACACCCACTCCGCGCTGCCCCACCGCTGGTACGTCAGTGATTGTAGCGATGACTCCATTAGCGAGGGCTCTGCCTGCCTGGTTAGCGCAGGCCAGCCCCTCGCGGTGGCTCATACGCACAATCAGACTCGGTTACACGATTCAGTTCGCGAAACGGCCCCCCAAGTTTACGGGTGTGTATTTCTCCAGGGTCAACCCCCTGTCCACCCCTGTCTTGCGAGAGGAGATTGCTGCCCTCCTGGCGAAGGGTGCAATCGAGCCGGTTCCTCCAGCCGAGATGGAGAGTGGGTTTTACAGCCCATACTTCATCGTACCCAAAAAGAGCGGTGGGTCACGGCCAATCCTAGATCTGCGCGTTTTGAACCGCTGTCTGCACAGGCTGCCGTTCAGAATGCTCACGCAGAGGCGCATTCTCCAATGCGTTCGTCCTCGGGATTGGTTTGCAGCCATAGACCTGAAGGATGCGTATTTCCATGTCTCCATTCTTCCACGCCACCGCCAATTTCTGCGATTTGCGTTCGAGGGTCGAGCGTGGCAGTACAAGGTCCTCCCCTTCGGGCTCTCTCTGTCTCCGCGGGTCTTCACCAAACTCGCGGAGGGTGCCCTAGCGCCCCTTCGGCTCGCGGGCATTCGCATACTCAATTATCTCGACGACTGGCTGATTTTAGCCCACTCGCAGGAGCAATTGATTATGCACAGGGACAAGGTGCTTCGGCATCTCCACCTACTGGGGCTTCAGGTCAACCGAGAAAAGAGCAAACTCGCCCCCGTGCAGAGGATTTCTTTTCTCGGGATGGAGCTGGACTCGATCACCATGGTAGCGCACCTCTCCGAGGAACGCGCTCGCCTGTTGCTGAACTGTCTGAGGGAGCTCGACAGCAAACTAGTGGTCCCACTGAAGTTCTTTCAGAGGCTCCTGGGGCATATGGCATCCGCAGCCGCCGTCACGCTGCTCGGGTTGCTCCATATGAGACCACTTCAGCACTGGCTTCACGATCGGGTCCCCAGACGCGCATGGCACGCGGGCACACACCGGGTCTCGGTTACTGCTCTGTGTCGCCGCGCCCTCAGCCCTTGGAAAGACCCCTTGTTCCTACAGGCCGGTGTGCCTCTAGGACAGGCGTCCAGCCATGTTGTTGTTTCAACAGACGCTTCCAACACAGGTTGGGGGGCCGTGTGTCGCGGGCATGCGGCTGCGGGCCTCTGGAAGGGTGCCCAGCTGCATTGGCATATCAATCGCCTAGAGCTGTTGGCAGTGTTCCTCGCTCTCCACCGCTTTTTACCGGTGCTGGAGCAGCAACACGTGCTGGTCAGGACGGACAGTATGGCGGCGGCGGCGTATATCAACCGCATGGGGGGTATGCGCTCTCGCCGCATGTCTCAGCTCGCCCGCCGTCTGCTCCTCTGGAGTCACCCGCGGCTGAAATCGTTGCGCGCCATTCACGTCCCAGGCACGCTCAATCGTGCAGCCGATGCGCTCTCACGACAGCTGTTACGCCCTGGAGAATAGAGACTCCACCCCGAGTCTGTTCAGCTGATATGGGCGCGATTCGGGGAGGCCCAGATTGATCTGTTTGCTTCCCCCGAGAACGCTCACTGCCAGTTGTTTTTTTCCCTGACCGAGGGCTCTCTCGGCACGGATGCACTGGCCCACAGCTGGCCTCGGGGCATGCGCAAGTATGCGTTTCCCCCAGTGAGCCTGCTCGCGCAGTTTCTGTGCAAGGTCAGGGAGGACGAGGAACAGGTTCTGCTAGTTGCGCCCCTTTGGCCCAACCGGACCTGGATATCAGAGCTCTCACTCCTCGCGACGGCCCTCCCCTGGCGGATCCCTTTGAGAGAGGACCTACTCTCTCAGGGACAGGGCACCATCTGGCACCCTCGCCCCGATCTTTGTCGCGAGGAAGACTTAGGCAACCTACCGACTGCGGTGGTTAATACCATCACTCAGGCTAGAGCCCCCTCCACGAGGCGCGCCTACGCCCTGAAGTGGAGTCTATTCACTGAATGGTGCGTCTCTCGCAGAGAAGACCCCCGAAATTGCCAGATTAGTGTTGTGCTCTCTTTCCTTCAAGAGAAGTTGGACAGCAGGCTGTCGCCCTCCACTCTCAAGGTTTACGTGGCCGCCATCTCCGCTTATCATAGCGTTGTAGCTGGCGGCACCGTGGGAAAGCATAACCTGGTCATCCAGTTCCTTAGGGGTGCTAGGCGAATTAATCCATCTCGCCCCCCTCTCATGCCCTCTTGGGATCTCGCCCTCGTTCTCACGAGTCTGCGATCCGATCCCTTTGAGCCACTCGAATCAGTATCTCTAAGATTTCTGTCCCTGAAGACAGCTCTACTGGTTGCGTTGGCCTCCATCAAGAGGGTCGGGGACCTGGAGGCATTTTCGGTCAGTGACTCGTGCCTGGAATTCGGGCCGGATTACTCTCACGTCATCCTGAGACCCCGCCCCGGTTATGTGCCCAAGGTTCCTACCACCCCCTTTAGAGATCAGGTAGTGAACCTGCAAGCGCTGCCCCCGGAGGAGGCAGACCCAGCCCTTTCTTTACTTTGTCCAGTTCGCGCTCTGCGCATTATGTGGACCGTACTCAGAATTTTAGATCATCTGAGCAGCTCTTTGTCTGTTATGGCGGTCGGCAGCAGGGAAGTGCCGTATCGAAACAAAGATTATCCCACTGGATTGTGGATGCCATTTCACTCGCTTATTCGAGTCGAGGTCAGCCGTGTCCCCCGGGAGTTTGTGCACACTCCACTCGGAGCGTTGCATCCTCTTGGGCGCGTGCACGCGGCGCCTCTCTAACAGACATCTGTAGAGCTGCGGGCTGGGCGACACCCAACACATTTGCAAGGTTTTACAATCTGCGAGTGGAGCCGGTTTCCTCAAGGGTATTAGGTAACCCTTTGGTGATTGAGGAGACAACTCGGTAGGGTGTTGAAACACGCTTGCTGCGCCATTCTCCCTAACACGGAGGTACGTGCGCCTTTTTTATCTGTCAGTAAAGTTCCCCGTCAGGTGAGCCCTGCAGATTCCTCCGTGGCCCCCAGCACTGACTCAGCGGAGGAGTCACTTGCTGGCCCACTACGTTGTAGGTCTGCCCGCTGGTCAGCCCGCGTTTTGGGTATAGGTGCCTGCTATCCGTGATCCCCACTAGGCGATCCCATATGCTTATTCCGCCACGGTTAAGTCCCCCCCCTGGGCGGACCCGTGTCTTCCCTCTCCGCTAACCACTCTTTTGCTATGCGTACTCCCCCTTTTTAGGGCTAGTCCATATGTAAATTCTGCCATCTATCCCCCCCTTGGGTAACGGATGGCCTCCGCAGCGTCCTCCCTATCGGGATTGCACGCTTCCCAACGTACTGTCGTATTTCCTAGAATTATCTAGATGCTCACGACTTCCCAAAAAATATATCTAAATCCGTAAAACTTCTGTTGAAGTAGGATAAATTAGGGCCAGGGACACGTTGGAGGACCGCGCCCCCCATGATGTGGGTGCGTCACGCTTGCTTGACTATCTCCTCATCGGGGGTGTTGGTAAGGTGCAGTCATTATGGCGCTTTCAATGGGCTCCCAATGCGTGGATTTTACAATCAAATCCACTTATAGTGCTGAAGTTCCCCCCGAAGGGGAACGTTCGAGGTTACTAAAGTAACCCTTCGTTCCCCGAGGAGCACTATACACTATACTCCGTCGCCATAATGACTGTCCCTTAGCTGTTTGAAAGTCTCTTCAGCTTAAAAGGATGGCGTCTGCTGGCTTCAGGTGTGCTTATATGCTGAGATAATTGCAGATGTCGCACACCTGCGCAAGCTTACGCTGCCAATTAATTTCATTCATTGGCCCGTTCAATACTCTCCAGACAAGCGGCTTCTGATCCGAATCCTCCCAATGCGTGGATTTTACAATCAAATCCACTTATAGTGCTTCCGTTCCCCTCCTCGGGGAACGAAGGGTTACTTTAGTAACCTCGAACGTTCTTAACTGTCTTTTTTACTCATATTTAAGAGTATGGGTATTTAAGAGTAAACAAGGTACAAACTGTCAAAAGGCATGTTTGGACCATTTAAGGCCCAAAGGTACAATCACTTGTGTAAAAAAAAAGAGCAAGTCAACGTGTATGAAGCAGTCATTCGTTAATAATTGTCAAGAGTTGTTGGTTATTTGAAAGACCTTATAATTATTACAAATATTTTTGATTTAAGAAAAATGTAAACAAATTACCATAAATGTGAGGAGAAATGGGTTGTATACACAGACATGTCTTTGATCATCAGCTTCAATATCAACTACTACAATGGACATGCAAGTATAAAGTATAAGAGGTATCCAATAGGAAATAAAGAGAAGCAGATTGGTGAACAAATGGCTCGTTTCCACTGACTGTTACAGTACGGTATGGTTCAGTACGGATCACCTTTATCAGGCTTGCATTTCCACTACCAAGGGTACCCTTTTGGTGGGCGTGGTGTATGACAGAAAGTTTCAGTTGACATCATTTTCGCTCGAGAAAATGTCTACAGTAAAGCCGTATGGGTCGCTTACATATCATATGAGAAGCGCTTCTCACAAAACAGATGCTTCATACACATGAACACTTCTGTATAAATGTTTATTACTAACTTTTCTATGAACATGAGTTGATTATGAATACAGATCAATGCGAAATAGCCTATGTAACTTCTGCAATTATATAAAATAAATAAATAAATAAATAAATAAATAAATAAATGCAACATATATGAACACATACAGCCCCTTACAGTCTCTGATATGTTACCAACTACAGAAGAACTACTTACAGCAGGCATTTAGTTATTATTTAAGTTCAAAAACAACTAAATAAAGCCCACAGACAGTGCAAAAATCTCATCTGTATCTTAAACCTCAGCAGCACATGTAGCCTCTGTTAGAGAGAGTAATTCCATCATTCTAAGTTCATAATAGTTGCTGAAAAAATAATGTACTCCTTTTTTTCCAGCTTCTCCTTTGTTTTTTCGCACTTTAGTTTGTCAGATATTGACAGGATCGGGTTTCAAAAGTACGTCAATAATAAAGCACATGTTATTATCATCAGCTCAAGAAGTTTGTTTTTTTAGAAATAAAAAACTAAAAAACTACGGCACACTGGTTTCCAGTCTGACCCATTTGCGTGGGGATGATTGGAAGTCTATGGAAAAGCACAGTGTGACCGCAGCTTGAGCTAAGGATGTGTCAGTAACATTAATAAATTAAATAGTTAATTAATAAGACAATTAGCCACCTTAAAAATATATTGTTCTATTTGACATTTTTGTCAAAATTGAGTTATTGACAAATTCCTGTTGTTTACATTTTAAGACCGTTTCTTTAAAAAAGAATTGTTACACACATACTGTCTGCTATATGGAATACAAGAACTTTGAAGCTCAATATCTCAAAATCATTCAGAACAAAGATAGAACCTTATAATTCCAATGCGATGAATTATAAAACTTAACAAAATAATACACCTGAGAACAAATAATAGATTTAAAAGACCAAAAGCTGGCTGTTAGATATACGCAAGATGTATTAAATATCATGTTTTAACTACAATGGGGAGATGAAATCCAGTGGCAGATCCGAGATGGACTGACCAAAATAAAGCTGCTGTCGGCATTCACTAAAGCACATTGACAAAGATGCGCTACCTTTGTAAATAAACTACAGATTCAAGTTTAAAACAACTAAATTCTTGCCTGAAATACATATTAGATGAGATTTTTTAAAAGAACCTGTGGGTCTGCAGCTGGACAACATGACATAAACATTTTCATGGAACAAATTTTGCTAATTTTTTTCTGACAGTATGGGTAATTCATAAATCAATGGCTACTGACACTTGGAGAGTCAAAAATCCATACACAGGCAAAACAAAGCCAATACGATGATTTCTAATGATACACTGAAGTATCTTATGGTCTTATGAAGTAAATTGATAGCAAGAAACTCAGCTAAAGTATGTCCTTTAAACCAGAAAATTCAAACAAGGTATAACTTGGGTGTAAATTGGGTGACACCATTTAGAGTATAAAAAATATTTATATTAGATAAAAATTTTTGTACAAGTAAATGGATTCAATATTGATGTCCTTTAAGGGTTTCTACCTCTTAACTATTCTAGTCACTCATTCTTTTTTGCGTAATAACTGTAAACCACAAGGTGGAATGAGTGGAACCAAATTCATTAGTCTGAACCAAAAAAAATCATCATTGCTTGGATTAATTGGATTGGATTAACTCTTAAAACATGCATTTAGCTCAGATGCCTAATGCCTAAAGTGATCATTCAGACCTTACAGAAATTATATTTCCGGGAGGTCTTAACTGATTCCTTTAGAAAATACAGCTCAGTTTTCAAGAATAAATTGGAAAGCTTGAACTTTACCTTGGGAAAAGTGGCTGTTGTGGAGGTGCGACTTTGCATAATGTGAGATTAATGGAACCAAAAAATATAAACAAATTTGAAATGTTTTTGGCTCTGAATGTCCTGAACAATAAATCTCTATGACTGTTCCATAATATATTTATTTCGTTTATGCATTCATTTTAGGGTAAATTAAAACAAATGAATAATACTAGTTTCCTGTTACACAATTCAGGGAAATCTAATTATTATTAATTTTTACATTTATTAAATAAATTGTTTTAATTTTATGGATTTGCAAAACATTTCCAGACCTTAATATTACACTTTTAGAAGTATCTCATACTTCCAAGATCCAGTGTCTTACAAATAAAACACTTTAAATCAATGATGTATTTCAGCAAATATGTGTTGAAATACTGCATTGTTATTATATATATATATATATATATATATATATATATATATATATATATATATATATATATATATATATATATATATATATAGCCGGATGATGGATGGATGGATGGATGGATGGATGGATGGATGGATGGATAAATGTATGTATGTATGCATGCGTGTATGCATGTACGTACATACGTGCCCTTCAGTCCGAGTCATTTGATTTTGAGTTCTAAAACCCGGGCTGATAGAAAGAAATCCAGGGTTCTCTATAAAGGCGAATGGCAGGTCACTGATTGTGATTTTTTGTGCTATCTTGGCTGTGATGTCCTGTGACTTTGCACTTTCACGGGGCATTTTTTTCTCCTCTTTTCAAACTCTCCAGCAGCGTGAACTGACTCGCCTTCAGTTGGATTGCCTGGGTAAACTTGCTGTATTTTGTTGGTTGTTTGTTTTTGAGGTGTCTTATGAGGTTTGTTGTGTTAATTGTAGCCTTTTCCTTTCCACCTCTTGCGCTCCCAAGTTTACATATCTCATTGTCTCAATGTTGTCGTCATCAACTGTATAATACCTCCAAACCGCAGACATACTCAAGCTTTCCGCTTCAAGCTGCTTCCATGTTTTACTTTGTTGGAATTTGACAAAGTGATGTCATGCCACACGCTATGTAGACCTTTTGCTGCATAGAGAGCTCCATAGTGACCAGCGCTTTCCAGTAGGATGCTTAAAACTTCCGTTAAGAATTGTCATCAGCCAGAGCAGCGTTTCTCAACTGGGTGTCAATACTGTTTTCATTGACGTATAGAGTGTTTTTGTGATGCAAAAGTTTAATTTTGAAGCAAAAAAATAAATATTAAAGCCGTTATACTTCTCTCAGATGCGGTTCAAGTGCGAGAGAAAAAACATTCTCCTAATTTAGTGTCTGCCATCAGATCAGATGCTGAAATATAGCACCAATGTTCTCAACCTGTCAGCTGTTATAATGTACTCTGCGGCTTTTCAATGCACACGCACACAAACAATACCTCAATGCATTATAAAGTGCAAACCATATTACTGGCATGAAACTAGCAGGTATGTAAGCCATGTAATTTCAAAAAATGAGCAATAAAAGTACGTTACTAATACTCTGCTGGCTGATTTGCTCATTGATTGTAATCGATAGCAGTTATGTTTAATTGATTTAGTTTGGGTTGTGTAGTATTTACCAAGATATTTGCTTTTCTGCCATTTCTAAATGTCACTTTGTTTTCACTTTGTGCCACTTATTCAATCAATGTGTGGCACAGTACAGGCTAAGTGTGTGTCAAACTTTTTTGAGAATTACATTTGTATAGGTTGGTTATATATTTAAAAGACAGAGAACAAGATGCCGTCTGACAATTGAGTCTGAAACCGCATGATCTGATTAATTGATCAAATCTGGACATCCCTAAGATAGATAGATAGATAGATAGATAGATAGATAGATAGATAGATAGATAGATAGATAGATAGATAGATAGATAGATAGATAGATAGATAGATAGATAGATAGATAGATAGATAGATAGATAGATAGATAGATACCCTCTAATTACACACAGCTGAAAGCTCATTATGGATTGATTACTAGGACTATAAAAACACCTCATTCACACACAGGCTTTGCTCAGTCTTGTTTATTTGTAAGAGAACACTTCAATGCATTTCCTAGTCCTACCTTTCGTTTTTCTTTGCTTTTGTTTTGTTTATTGTTTAATGTTTTTTTGCCGCCTTTTCTGACCCTTCCCCTGCCTTTGGCTACGCTTTTTGGATATGCTCTAGTTTGCCTGTTTTGACCATTGCCTGTCTGACTATTCTGTTTAATGAAGCTGCACGTAAGATAGATAGATAGATAGATAGATGGATAAATGGATGGATAAATGGATGGATGGATGGATGGATGGACGGACGGACGGACGGACGGACAGATAGATAGATAGATACCCACTAATTACGCCTTTTCTGACCCTTCCCCTGCTTTTGGCTACGCTTTTTGGATATGCTCTAGTTTGCCTGTTTTGACCATTGCCTGTCTGACTATTCTGTTTAATGAAGCTGCACATAAGATAGATAGATAGATAGATAGATAGATAGATAGATAGATAGATAGATAGATAGATAGATAGATAGATAGATAGATAGATAGATAGATAGATAGATAGATAGATAGATAGATAGTTAGATGGATAGATGGATGGATGGATGGATTGACGGACGGACGGACGGACAGATAGATAGCTAGATACCCACTAATTACACACAGCTGGAAGCTCCTGACAGACTGATTACTAGGACTATAAAGACACTTCATTCACAAACAGGCTTTGCAGAGTCTTGTTTATCTGTAAGAGTATTTCAAAGCATTTCCTAGTCCTTCCTTTCGTGCTTCTTGGCTTTAGCTTTCTTTATTGTTTTATGTTGTTTTGCCGCCTTTCCTGACAATCCACTGCTTTTGGCTACGCTCTTTGGATATGCTCTAGTTTGCCTGTTTGACCATTGTCTGCCTGACTATTCTGTTTAATGAAGCTGCACGTTAATAGATAGATAGACAGACAGACGGACGGATGGACAGACGGCTGGGCGGACAGACAGACAGACAGACAGACAGACAGACAGATAGATAAAAACTAAAACACGAGAGATTGTGAAATATTTCATGAAATATTTTCCAGTTAGTAAAATGTTGCAAAGGCTGTTCCACAAGCAATAATAATCAAAAGCAAGAAACTAAACAAATTCAGCGATGCCCATTGAATGTCTTCATGTTTAATAATGATCCTTTAATAATGAATTATGCTCAAAATTATTTACCTTTTATCTGGAAAAACACTTGCAGTATGTTGTGGAGTGTGCAACATTTGATAGTTGACAAAAAATGACTACACTCTTCCAGCCATCAGAAGTCAACATCCAAAACAGCAGCTATAGCAGTCACGAGCTTTCACTTACTCAAAACACAACTAAGTGAGAGATCGTGTGCTTGACACTGCAACAAAACAACTGTCAAATGCGATTTCTATCATGATTCTTTTCGTAAATGACTCTGACTTGTGTCCTTTGGAAAGGCACATGCATGCCTTTTGTCCAATTCCAAATTAATACATTTACCTTTAATGACCCAGACCCTTAAGTACAGCTCACCCCAGGGAAGGGCCTGCAGAAAGACAGCATTAGTGATTAAGCATTTGACAGGCGACTATTAGACCATGCACTGGTGCTGTCTCTTTGCTCTTTCCGCATTTGTTTTCCATGCTTATATCTCTTCTCCTATTATTTGATTAGCCTACAAGCTATTTCTCTCCCAGCGTGGTGTGGCGGTTGTTATATTTGGTTGATCAATACATACAAGACAGTGACAGCGCAATGCAATTAATGTCTTCCCTGTATTTTCTGCAAGCTGTTGAGAGCTGTAAATATCCTCCTTTTCCCACTGCCAAATTTAGTTACCCCTCACTGCCCGTGATAATTTGTGTGTGTGCTTGAGCATGTCTGTGAGTCTAGGTGTCTTGAATCTGTGTTTTTACAGTACTTGAAGCAAACTCCGATGAGCCAAAACATTACGACCATCTGACTAATATGCTTGCTGTCAAAACAGTGACCCGCCACACTCTGGACATCTCTGAAGATGTCTTTTGGTATCTTTCACCAAGACATTAGAAGCAGATCCTGTGAGATTAAATTTTCGTAGATCAAACTTGTTGGTCCAGGACAGGGGTGGACAAGTTTGGTCTTGAAGAGTCTCAGTCTTGAAGAATTGCACTCCAGCATTGAAGGAACTTTTCACTTTATGATAGGTGAATTTTACAACTCCCTTAGACAGTGTTCCAACTGTACTGTGGACATTGGTGGAGCCCACTTTTTTTATTTATTTTTATTTTTTTATTTTTTAAGGGGAGGGGGGTTGATCTTGAGTGTGCCATGAAATAATGATATTTAACACACTTACATGATCCAAGTCCTTAAACAGCAAAATATAAATAAACCTTATAAATATAAAACAAATATGCATTTTATTGTAACTATATTACACCTCAGAGATATTCGAATCACTTTCTCGCTACACTGTAAAAAATCCAACTTGAAAGAAGTTGAAATTGCTTGTTTTCTTTTGGTTTGGCAAAAATCTGGGTCCCACTTTATATTAAGTGTCCTTAACTACTATGTACTTACATCAAAAAATAAATACAATGTACTTACTGTGTTTATAATGTATTTGCGAACGTGGTGCTTTTGAGTTGGGATAGAGGTTGGTTTATGGACAGGTTTGGTGGCATGGGTAGGTTTAAGGGTGGGTTAAGGTGTAAGGGATGGTCAACAGTGTATTTACAAATGTAATTACAAAAGTTAATTACAGATGCAATTACATACATGTATTTAATCAAGCATAAAAATACATGTATTTACACAATAAGTACATTGTAACAAACTATTAATTCCTGTGTAAGTACATATTAGTTAAGGCCACTTAATATAAAGTGGGACCAACATCGGTGAAAAATAAAAATAATAATAATAATATTAATAATAATAATAATAATAATTATTATTATTATTATTATAATTATTATTATTATTATTATTCCTCATCCAACACCAGTGTGCAGCATTCACCTGGATGACGCGACGGCAGCCATTTTGCGCCAGACCGCACACCACTCACCCGCTGATTGGTGGAGAGGAGACAGAGTGATGATATGCCAATCATGATATGGGGAGGGTTAGGAGGCCATGATGGACAGAGGCCAGTGGGCAGATTTGGCCAGGATGCCAGGGTTAAACCCCTACTCTTTTTCGAAGGACATCCTGGGATTTTTAGTGACCACAGAGAGTTGGGACCTCGGTTTAACGTCTCATCCGAAAGACAACGCTCACTGAGCAGTATAGAGTCCCCGTCACTATACTGGGGCATTAGGACCCACACAAACCGCAGGTTGGGCGCCCCCTGCTGGCCTCACTAACACCACTTCCGGCAGCAACCTAGCTTTCCCATGTGGTCTCCCATCCAGGTACTGACCGGGCGCAGCCCTGCTTAGCTTCAGTGGGCGACCATGTGAGAGTTACAGAGAGCTAGCTGCCGGCAAAAAGAGAAAAAGAGAAAAATGTCTCTACAACTACATTTAACACAATTACTTAACCTAGATCAAACTTTTCTTTATTGAGTTAAAAAGATTAGTTAAAAAGATTAAAAAATATTACATTAATCTCAGACCTCCTCGCTTGAAAAAAATAAAGGTTGCAGTATTTCTAGCCCCAACAACAATGGTATAAATATAAAAACTATTGATATAACTCAAATTTAGACTTTTCCATCACTCGTTTCTAACAATATTCTACAAAATTCGCATTAATACAGGATGATGGAAGTCCATTGTTATGATAGAGTGTACCTGGACGGCAATGTTTTGGTTGGTAGGATCCCAGCAAAACATTGCCTAGAGCATCACACTCCCTCCATCCACGTGAAGTAATAATAAACAGCAGTCATTGTACCAGGAGACCTTCTTCCATAGCTCCATAGACCAGTTCTGTCATTCACATGTTACCACTTTGGACGGTGAACTGGGATTATAGAGACTGCTATTGGCCTGCGGCTACAGAGCCCCATACGCAGCAGTGTCACTGTATTGTGACACATTCCCTCATGACATCATTAAAATTTTCATGGCCTACTACACTGGTCACAATTGGGTCACAATTGATCCATTTAGGCCAGTGTAATGGTTAGAGAGTTGGGCTTGTAACAAAAGATGCAGGTTCAATTCCCAGTACCAACAGGGGTTGTAGATGAAGGAAATGAACAGTGCTCTTTTCTACTTTCACTGCCTACACTGGAGGTGCCCTTGAGCAAGGCTTCAAACCACCAATTACTACAGTCTGAATATGGGATATTTGGCCATCACTCTTTCACTTTAGAGATATCCTGACAATGTTGCCTCGACACAACAATTTGGCCTTCATCAATGTATCTTTATTCCTGACAATATCTTCTGCATCCAGCAATATAATTGTGAGATCTAATTTTTTGCCAGCCATCTAACCTATCTATATAATAGCAACTGTCTGTCATTTGTAGTTTCCACAGTCTGTGCTTTAGTATGAGCAATAATAAATGTTATTATTGTGAGTCACTCACAGTAATCGCAAATTGTTCAAAACACTGATTCATTTATCAATGTCACTACTCTTTTGTGTTGATCAAAGATATACAATAGTTCATTCTGCTAAAAGGTTTTTTTCTGAATATTTTCATTGGATCATATTGACAACTCTTACAAAAAGATGTTTTCAGGTGTGCCACCAATTCTTTTAAACTAAAAATAAAAAAGTCTACTTTCAGTCTTAGTTTTATGTTCTTCTTTAGGTACTCAATGTAATGTAATTCACAGAAATATACAATTTTGTTTTAATAGACGTCTAATAGACATTTAAACATAGACAGCTTGGCTAAAACAAGGCTAAAATTGGGCTGTCAATTGGGCTGAGTGTAGTGAAAATATAATAGACATCTAAGAATTGCCCAAAACTTAACTATTCATCAAATAGACAGGTATTTGATATATAAATAATATATACATTGCAAAAAATGCTTTTCTTACTTAGATTTGTTGTCTTGTTTTTAGTCCAAATATCTAAATACGATACACTGTAAAAAAAAAAAAAAAATCCACAATTTTATATTTTCTACAGCTGGGGTGCCAGAAATAAACCATAAAATAACATTTGTTAAATTACAGAAATTTACTGAAAAAAAATAACAAACATAAAAATTCCAGAAATTTATTTAAATAAAAATTTTTGTTAAATTTCTGCAATTTAACGTCTGTCATTTTATAGTACATTTTTGTAATTTAATGGTTGTTATTTTATGATTTATTTCTGGCACCACAGCTGCTGGAAATAAACTGTAAAATTACGGATTTTAGACAGATATATATAACAGACTTTATATGTGTCATTCATTTCTGTTTCTTTGATGACTAGTCTATAGTTTTAGGCGATGTCTATTAGATTTTTACTGACAGCCCAAATTTAGCTGTGTTTTAGTCAAGTTTAGAAATGTTTAGAAATTTCTTAGACATCTATTATACATCTTTTAAAAACAAAAGAAACTGCTTACTGGGAACCTGGTGGCGGGAAGGATGGTGGGTGAACGTCGGCGTCAGTATCTGCAACCCAAGGAATTAAAAGAATAGACAACTTGTATATTTCTTGGGTCTTGTGGCTATTGGTTGGAACTGATTGTGTTGAGTTTTTCTGGTAGAACTAGTGCTAAAAGCTACATTCTTATAAGTATATTTGAGCTATACTAGTTCTTTGATAATGACCTACAGTAGTTAAGAATACTTAGCGTGTAGTTGTTGGCTTGTAGTTGATTTGGCTTGTTTTTCCATATTACGTAATCCCAAGTTTCAGACAAATCCAGACAAGTCCCTGACAAAACTGTATGTTTGAGCTGTCTTCACTGAAAATAACTTTAAATTATAAAAGTTGAGTAGATGCACTAATTTAAGGAAGGCCTGTACCCCAAATTAAAAGTATATATTTTTAAGTTATAATAAAGCACTGTTAGTGTAATTATAGTTTACTTTTATAAGCTAAATTGGAACAACTCCAAGTCTACTTATGAAGTACTTCAAGTATATGCCTGCAATTTAATTGCATGCTTGATTTGTGATATTAAAGGCCACCTATAATGAAAATCATCTATTTAAAGCTGTTTGGACAGAACTGTGTGTAGGTATAGTGTGTCCAGTCATATTGGGGTGATATAAACACAACATGTCTCTTTTTTTCAAATTTCCTGATGTTAAAATAGCATGCAAATCCCTCTCATTTTGAGTCCCATCGCAGCTTGACGAAGGAATGGGGTTTTCCCACCGAATTGATTGAGAGCTGCCTATTAACATGTCTCTGTAGTAACACGTATAATCATATCAACAAGACAGGACGTGCGCAAAGCAACCAGGAATAAAAGGTCTGTTCAGTTTGCTAGGATCAACAATCATCATCAAATATGATCAAGAGTAAGTTTTACAAGTTTAAAATGTTTTAAAACCATGCATGTTTGTAATGAATTACAACAATTTACTTTATCACCACAGCCGCATGTCAGTACAATTATAAAAGAAGATGCTTCAATCCTGGTTTGTGGACGTTAAATCAGGTTTATTTTGTGCATAGCAATACTGGATATCCATACAGCAGTGGATATTAGCATGTATTCTGCTAATACATGTATTCTTTTGCACATTTGCGTGCAAAAACAGTGCAAAGCTAAACACGTGCGCTGTCTGTGTGTTTGTGTGTCTGCTGTGTGTGTATGCGTGACTCATCATTGCAGCTCCATAACAAATGCATCAATTAATCATTGGGAAAGTTCTTACTGTAGTATTTCTCACAAACGTTATATGAGATCTGCTTACTTTAAGTCTGTCTGTTGTCTGACGCAGTTAAGAGCAGAGATTAAGACACACTGACTGGCACGTGGAACCGTGGGCGGGGAGAACTAGCATTAAAGACACAGTACACAAAAACCGTAACAAGCTGTTTAAAGCTAAAAATTAGAAACTTCTGAAAAGTATAACAAATAATCTGATGGGTGTTTTGAGCTGAAATTTTATAGACACATTCTGGAGACACAAAAACTTACATTAAATCTGGAAAAAGGGAGAAACTAGGTGCCCTTTAAAGTGTTCTTTATTTATATTAAGTTCATTCATTTCAAATATTTCGGCTTAGTCCCTTTATTAATCTGGCATCGCCACAGCAATCACCAATCACCAGCTTATCCAGCACATGCCCTTCCAGCTGCAACCCAGAGGAAACCAATGTGAACACAAGGAGAACATGCAAATTTCACACAGAAGTGCCAACTGACCCAGCTAGGGCTCGAACCAGTGACCTTCTTACTGTGAGGCGATTGTGCTACCCACTGTGCCACTGTGCTGCCCATGAAAAGTTCTGTGTTGCTGTATGCGAGTGGAGGTTAAGTGTTTATTTACAATTATAAAAATTTAAAAACAATAAAATAAATGCACTTTTATACACTGACTGTTACACTCTCAGAAAAAAATGGTACAATGTTGTACCAAATAAGGTACAAACCCTTGTCACTGGGGCGGTACTTTTTTATGGGACAGAATTGTACCTTAAGTCAAATAAACAAATTTGTACCATTGCAGTTTGTACCCTTAAGGACATGATTTGTACCATGGGAAATCAAAATGTACCTTTGGTTTTTAAAACCTGCAGATACAATATTGTACCTTCATCAAAGGTACAAATCTGATCCAAGAAGGTACCACTCCAATGACAAGACACGTTGTACCTTAACAGTGTCAAATGTGTTCCTTCAAGAACTATTTGAAGCAGGGGTCTCAACCTGCCAGCCCTGTGGGCCATTTGTGGCCCTGCCTCCTCCTCCCTCCTGCTCACTTCTGATGTCAAAAATATAAACAGATTTGGCCCAACAAAACAAATATTTTTGAGTAACTATGATTGCACAAGCGGATTATTTCTGCAGCTGATTTAAACATTGAAATATTTGTCTGTAAGTGCTCTGTTGTTATTAAAGACTAAGGGTCATTTGAGTATAATCAGTTTTATACCACCTGCATTTTGTTGTACAAACACCTCTTCATACTTCATTATGCTGATGGTGTAAATATGATAATTTTGCTAATATTCTGTTCAAATTGTCTAATTAATAGATTCTTTTCTAACATGCATTTTAAGAATTTCATTAAAAAATAACATTAATAAAATTTGACTGCCGGCTAAAACGAACATGATAAAGTAAATGTGAATATGTACACACTTTTCTTCTCTTTGTTGTAATTTTACAAAAAAGGAAAGATATTGAGAAGAACAACTGCCAGTAAAGTCAATAAAGTTACCCACACCACTCTGCTGTCTTACGCTATCTGTTAAACTTTTGGATAAGCAACAGTTGATTGGGACATAACAATTTTTATTATTATGCCTAAATTGTATTTTTTATAGCAATTTAAACTACCCCTTCAATATGTACACTAGACACAAAAAAATGAACTTTAATACTCTGGGGAAGAATGCCTGAGTGCAACAATTACATCAGGTTTCCACTTTTTCATGTTAAAATGGCCCTTTTATGAGTTATCAGTCACTGATATGGCCCCTAGCCAATTTGATTTAAAGGCATTTTGCTATATGCAAAATCCATCATCTTATTTTCAGTAAATATAGGTTACCAAAATAAATATGTTAATATTATATATTAAATAATATATATTAAATGTGTAAATGCCCTTTTACCATTTGCAACAAATAATAAAAATATTTTAAAATAAATAAATAAAAATATTTTTAAACATTTTACAACACTTTATACAAAAATGTTTCAGAAGTACATTCTCCCATGTACAACATAAAACATTTTCTCCAATTTTCACACAATACCTTTGTAATCACTTTAAAATTCATTTAATTTACTTAATTTTAAAATAGAAAAAGATGTACGTAAAAGTATTGTAACAAGATATGCACAATGTTTAATCAGCCTTACAATAGTAAAATGTCTGCATGAACACTTTGCACATACTGGACTTTTGCCAGCTCACATACGCAGTGGAAAGCAAACATCAAAAGGTGCGGATATCAATAATAAAACTGTATTTATGAGAAAATGCTTACCAAATGTTTATTTAAAATGCCTTCAATGTTCAGTTTACAATGCCTATAGTTTTGTTTTACCAGTTTGTTGTATTATAGAACTTAGTTAATAAATGTTTATGAGTTTCTTTGAACATATGCTTTTAAATAATGATTCATGTTTTAATATGGAAATTATTCATACAATCACTTTGCCTTTAATTTTTTTTTTTCATAGATATTGTAATAAAGGAGTTGTCCAACACTTATTTACCTTTTTATGAGAACAATTGTGTACCTTTATTTCAATTGTACCATATAGGGTACAAAACAATATCATAGATCAAGAGGACTTTTCTGTGCCATATAAGGCACAACTTTTACAAAGATACAAAACTGTTCCTTAAGGAACATTATTTGTACCACTATAACTTTTTTTCTGAGAGTGAATTTACTTGTGCTATAATTATGATCATCTTTAAAAATATACAATCAATACACCATATACAGTTGAAGTCAGAATTATTAGCCCCCCTGTTTATTTTTTTCCCCAATTTCTGTTTAAAGGAGAAAGGATTTATTTAACACATTTCTAAACATAATAGTTTTAATAACTCATTTCTAATAAATGATTTATTTTATCTTTGCCATGATGACAGTAAATAATATTTGACTAGACACTTCTACACAGCTTAAAGTGAAATTTAAAGGCTTAACTAGATTAATTAGGTTAACTAGGCAGCTTAGGGTAATTAAGCAAGTTATTGTATAATGATGGTTTGTTAAAACAATGAGCTTAAAGAGGCTAATAATTTTGACATTTAAATGGTCTTTAATTTTTTTAACTGCTTTTATTATAGGCAAAATAAAACTAATAAGACTTTCTCCAGAAGATAAAATATTGCCAGACCTACTGTGGAAATTTCCTTGCTTTGTTAAACATAATTTAAGAAATATTTTAAAAAGAAAAAAAAACTCAAAGGGGGGCTTAAAATTCTGACCTTTTTAAATAAAAAATATGCTCAGTTATAACTTCAGCTTGTTAAATAGGCTACTAAAATTGCACACTTTGTCTTAAATAAGAAACTATCCCAAATGAAAGAAATATGCAAAGTACACTTGTAGTCTAACACTAGAAATCTGCTAAGAGTAGACACACTTGCAGTAGATACAGTACTCACAACTTCTAGTTAAATAGGATACTAAAATACTAAAAATGTGCTTTGTAGTAGTCACCACAGTAGCCTTGTGTTTAGTGTGCTGACATACTGTAGCGCTGCACTGCTTGTGACGACCCGAGTTCAAATGCTGGCTCAAGGTCTTTTGACGATCATGTTCCCCTCTCTCTGATCCCCATGCTTTCCTGTCAGCCCTCTACTGTCCTCTCACATTAAAGGTGTAAACCCGCTAAAGTATAACTGTAAGGAAAAAAAAACTACTAAAATACTTATAAGTTCACTTGCAGTACAAATGAAAAATGGAATTGTGGACTACGGGTACACTTATAGTTTACTTAAAAATACATATTTATTCTAAAAGTGTGACAATTTAGTTCCAGTTGTATGCAAGAATATTTGCAAATATACCACTAGTACATAGATGTTAGTAAAACTTTACGTAGCCTGTATTTAAAATGATTCATCAACAAGTATACTTCATAAAATTAACTGAATGACAGTCATGTTTATGACAGATTTATAATAAGTTAGGCTGTATTGGTGATGTCAAGTTGACAAAGACAAATGTATTTGTTTATGTCAACAAAGACACCTCACACAATGTGATCTTTGCATTTAATATGACCCAAGTGTGACTGACATATAATGACAGTAAATCATGCATAAAATCTCATTTATATTATTATTATAATGTGTCATGTCATGCTTATAAAGCTTTCATGACTTATGAACACCCCATTCAAGTAAAGTATAACCTGATTAATGCATTACTCCCAACACAGAAAATCTGCATCCTGGGAGGCATTGAAATGCAAAAACACCAAGAAAAGCTAATGCAGTCCACTGAGTCAGAGAAAAGGTGGTAGACATACAGAATTCACAAAAACAAATAAAATAAAATGACTCCAAAATTGCACAATACAAGGACTTGACTACATGAAAGCTTGACTTTGGGTTGTTATGAGCTGTTGAGCCTGGTAAAAAGCAAATTCCCTTCAGATAGAGGACTATAACAGGCAATCAATAAAAAAGACAACTCAGGCCGACCCCGCATGTTAAAGTTCTGAATCACTCAAATAGAGCAGTCCAAAATCACCAGTTATGGAAGATTTCTTTTATTATGTTTAAAATGTCACATGCTTATTAAAGAAATGCCCAAGGGAATGCATCTTACTCTCCTAAACAAAGAAAATCACAACAGGCTAGAACTTTTTTGTGAAGCCCAGCATGCAATTTAATGTGTGAACCTCAATCCAGAAAGCCTGTTATGACGTTTCCATAATCATGAAATATTTATGATGCCCTAGGAGAGATATTGAGAGCCATGTAATTGGCTTACATCAGAATCACAGAAGCTTTTGCTGTTGTTTCGAGACAAATGGGTGACAATTGGTTTCTATTCAGGGCTCAGTTTTGTTTTGTTTCTTTACCTTTTCTTTATCCATAATTCACTCATGCTGCAAACATATATATTATACATATATATATATAATATATATATATATATATATATATATATATATATATATATATATATATATATATATATATATATATACAGTTGAAGTCAGAATTATTAGCCCACCCCCCTCCCTGCATTATTACCCCCCTGTTTATTTTTTCCCCAATTTCTGTTCAACAGAGAAAATAATTCCTCAACACACTTCTAAACATAATAGTTTTAATATCTCATTTCTAATAACTGCTTTTTTTTTTATCTTTGCCATGATGACAGTACGCAATATTTGACTTGATAATTTTCAAGATGCTTCTATACAGCTTAAAGTGACATTTAAAGGCTTAACTAGGGTAATTAGGTTAACTAAGCAGGTTAGGGTAATTAGCCAAGTTATTGTATAGCAATGGTTTGTTCTGAAGACAACCGGAGAAAATAGCTTAAAGGCGCTAATCATTTTGTTCTTAAAATGGTCCATAAAAACAAAACAAAAAAAATGTTTTTTTTTCTAGCTGAAATAAAACAAATAAGACTTTTTCCAGAAGAAAAAATATTATCAGACATACAGTGAAAATTTCCTTGCTCTGTTAAACATCATTTAGTGAAAAAAACCAAAGGGGGCTAATAATCATAATAAAAATAGAGAAGATACTGTAGCTACCAGTGCTATTCAAAAGAGATATTTAATACTTACATAATTTACTTTTTTTGTTTGTTTTTAAGTCACGCACTAAATTATTTGATATTTTTTTAGATGCTGAGATACTCTTATAGCTGTCAAGACCTTTTGTTAAATGTATTAAAGTTGTCAGTAGTTTAGTTGATTTAAAAAAAAAAAAGTTTTTCTTCACAGTAGCACAATTATAAATATAGCTGTGCTCCTAGCAGTAACCTTGATTTAGCCTTCGTCCATCCTTACATTGCCATCGGCTATTGCCTGTTTGTGCTTAACTATTTGCACTGCTTAAACTGGATAATCCCCTGTTAAAATTTATTCCATTGCTTAAAATTATCTGCATGTCTTCAATGCGGCAAGAGATCAAATAAAGCCATAGCATCCTTAATCCACTCATATCACGACTGCCAAAGTTCCGAGATATTTTCCATAACAAAAATCTTGTCCAAAGCAGACAAGATGGAATTTAGAGTAATAAAACGGCACATAGTCTTGTCCTTTTTACTTTCACATAATCACATTGATTTTCAAAGCATCAAAATGCATAGTTACACCTTGTTAAGAGGCCATGATAAAATAATTGACTTACAGAGCATAAAATTGGATAGATTCACAGGTGAAAAACAGGAATAAAACTCATCAACATTTAGCCATTTCATGTACAAAACCAGCTCCATGTCATTTGATTTAACCATAAGGAAGACAGTGTCAAAAATTTGAATAAAATAATGATGATTAGAAATGTGTTCATGTTCTAATATTGACATTCTTAAGCAGATGGTATTTCTTAGTGACTATTTTTGCTCTGCTTTCAATCATTTATGGAAGACAAGCCAGTCGGATGTCAAGAACAGCTTGGAGCAAACCTGCTTCTCAAACCAGAAGATGAATCAGAACAATTGGTTTTCATATATCGCATCAGTGTTTTGTGAGTTTCTGAGTCACGTAATGTTCTGTCTTTATGAAGACAAGGAGAAATGAGTGCTTCAAAGAAATTAAGCAAGAATAGCAAACTGAGTGAAAACCTCCACTGTTTTAATCATTACACTGGAACTCATATACCCCAATTTGTCTCTATACGACTGTTTTTCCAAACACACTATAATTAGGGACTTCTAACAGCACCATGGAGGACTGAAATGGAGATTCTTCTTAATTTTGTAGCATTTGTTTCATTTTTATGTTGCTTATAACTAACAGTTTATTTTAATATCTGAATCTAAACATGTTTCCCTCAGTGTGCAGCCTAGTCGCTGACTGAGGGCACTTTACATAACAAAAACTTATGCTAGCAAAACAAAATTAATATCACTGATTCCTAACAATATAATAAGGTTTAATGAGATAACCATTGCTCTGAAAAATATTTAAAAGCTTTTTTTGGAAAGATTAGGAGATCCACATATGATTTTTATCATATTTCTCATGTCAACATACAGTATTAATTACATTAAATTACTTCTCCAAGCTTTATTAAACTTATCTTAAACTGGTTAAATTAACTTTCTAGTTTTCAGCATGTTGCATTAGATTATAAAGAAAATAAATGTGTATGTTTTTGCACAAGATTAACTTAAACTAGTCTTTGGGATTCACTGATGTTTCCGATATCTGGAGAGTTACCATTGTAGTGACACTACTAGTATTTACTCTGTGGTTTAGTTCAGGATGGCCTAAAAATATTTAAAACTTTATTAGTCACATGAACACAAGTTTTTGCCAATTAACACAATCAAAATTATTTAAGTCAAGGATGATCCAGAAGGTTCTTATCACAGAATAATGGCTTATTGGCAGCCCTATGAAGTGGGCTTCATTCTGAAGAAACAATCACCCTGGATGTACATTATCCTGCTTATTACATGAATGCTTGCCACAAAACATAAAAATTGCACACAAAACATTGTTCTGAGCAATAATAAATTATTAATTTTGTAATTGAACTCAAAGCTGACATGAACAAAATTGGCTGATTGAAGCATATAAGAACCTTCCCAATATTCATTCACAAGCACCAAACAGTCAAAACTGCTAAGCTGACCAAAACAAAACCAGCAAAAACTGAGATAACTGAGAAAACTGATATATATATATATTTTTTTTTTTTTTTTTTTATGCTAGACCCTGTTTTAATCAACACAGTCTCATTCTGAGTACCCCTATATACATTTCTGGAGAGAGCCAGAAACATCTCCGGAGGTATGTTTTTTGCCAGTTTTTGTTCTCGCGAATCCACTAGATCTGTGTTTCTCAAACTTTTTTCACCAAGTACCACCTCAGAAATAATTCTCTCTCCAAGTAGCACCATGATGACTGGTATTGAAACACATGGTAGGCCTACAATAATCAAGCAGCTACAGCTCTGCACAGTTCACAAACGTGGCAGATTAATTCTTTTTATTATGAATATTTATTTTTGTCAGACACTTCAAACATAATAAATAGTTTGAACAATAACACACTTACAGTTTAAAAAAAGATAAATAAAACATTTAAATTAAAATGCGATTTTAAAAGTTAATTAAAATGGCTCTGTTGTTAAAAAGTTGAAAGAAAACTGCTGTATTTAAATGTAAAGTATTATCATAAATAATAATAATGGCCATCGCAGGTGGGTCTCACGTGGGCCAGCCCAGGAGGGTTCCATTCTTTATGTGCAACCCAACCAACGGTGATGAAAGCAATGTACTTTAATCAAAAAGCAAACTGAGCATGTGCGCAGAAAAAAAAAACATATCCAATCGTCCAACGCCCCACACACGCACCTTTCCTGCTTGACACTGACATGCTGCTCTGCTCCCAGTGTAAGTCCCGTTTGTGAACATGGACGCTAAGATATAGCCGCGCTGCTCACACGCCGCTCATGCGTTGTGAAGCTGCCGCAATAGCCTTTTATGCGGAGGTGTTAGCACATAGTAAGTTTTGCAAGTTGACAAAACAAAGTTTAGATAAATGTTAGTGTAAATGTTCAGTATTATCATAAAGTAGCCTGTTCATAAAAAACAAAAAAACAAAAAAAAAAACCTGCAAATGTTTCTTGGACCTCATAAATATATACAGGTTACACGGTATGTCAATATTCATATATAACTCTGTTTGATACATTTTTAAATATATGTTGCATGTATATATGACTTTTTTGTATATCTTTGAAATCTAAATGTTAACTTGTTTTTTTAAATATATGAATTGGATTTACATATTTAAATAATAAATTACATAACAAGCATTAAAAAAAATAGATAAAAAGTTTAGCCTATTAAAATCAATTTCTTGATCACATCGCTGTTAAGGTACACATCAAAGGGTTAAAAGTGTGTTCATTTTTTTTACTTGAATTATTTAGCGATTCCTCTACATACCACTAGAAGGAAGCCTGCGTAGGCTGCCAAAAGTTTTCTAAAAATTGAATCTTAAATGTTAATTAACTGTTTAACTTCCAATCTGGGCAGAATGGTGCTCAGAAAGGGTAGCACAATCGCCTCACAGCGCAAGAAGGCCGCCGGTTTGAGCCCCAGCTGGGTCAGATGGCATTTCTGTGTGGAGTTTGCATGTTCTCCCCGTGTTTGTGTAGGTTTTTTCTGGGTGCTCAGGTTTCCCCCACAAGTCCAAAGACATGCGCTATAGGTGAATTGGAAAAGATAAATTGTCCGTAGTGTATTTGTGTGAATTAGTGTGTATGGATGTTTCCCAGTGATGGGTTACAGATGGAAAGGCATGCGCCGCATAGAATATATGCTGGATAAGTTGGTGGTTCATTCCGCTGTGGCGACTCCAAATTAATAAAGTTACTAATCCAAAAAAAATTTAAATAAATAAATAAATGAATGAACTTCCAATCTAAGATTTTTTCTAACCAATTTGTTTGATTAAATTGTGCTTTTGACACCATAATCAATTTTTTATTTCCAGTTTTTTGCAAGTTAAAGGTTTAAATATTATACTGTACCTCAGATTTGTGAAATGTTTGACAATAAAAAGTAGCTATGCATTTTAACAATCTTGTTTCTAATCTTTAACTCTAGAGCAAAGATCTGCCTTTAATATTTAGTGATTTTAGATTTTTAAAATTACTATCCATATAAACTTACTTGAAAAATATTTTATCATGATCAGTTTTATATCGATATCCATATCGATATTGCAATATTTTTTAAATTAATAATTTTGTTTCACATTTTTAAGTGAACCATCTCTTTAAGGCTAAAGTTTAAGATTACTTTATAAAATCACTGGGGTCCATAAACACAGGATGCTGTGAAGGTTATATTGTATATAAAGTATTAAGAAAATAAATCCTCAAAATAAAACAATTAAACACAAAAAGCCTATTTGTAAATGTTGTAACATTTCACCTTGATTCAGTAACAGCTTTTTTCTTTTGGTTTTGACTGAGCATAAATCATATATTATGAACTGTCATATAGCAATTGGTTGGAGTCCATACCTTTATGCTATTCTACACCCACTGGATCTCTTTCGCTATTATACTGTGATTAGCAGAGTGGCATTTACATTCATCATGAGTCTCGGCTGGGTAGAGGGTTGGTTGTATACTGGCATTCCGCGAATGTTTACCGCAGCAGGTTTGCCTCGGGTCACCTTTATTATGACTGTGGAGGACCTGAGGGCGGGAGCGCGCAATCATCGCGGGCTGTGATATTTCTCAGGGACGGAGCTGCTAAGACTCGACTGCGGCGGCGAGCACACGTTTGCTCTTACGCAAAGCCTCCAAGACTCACAGTTTTTTTTGGCTTTGCTTACCTCTGGAACCTCGGGTCGATAAGCTCCGCATGATTTAAGCATCACTGCTCCAATAATGCAACCCAGAACAACTTTTGCTCGCATCTTCAGACAGTTGCTTGCTGCGTAGCGAGAATCCATTCATATTCCGTTTGTTTGAACGACGGATGCCCATCATGGTAATTGCTGTTGGATTTATAGCGGTTTGCTGTGATGTTGGATTAAGCAGAGGAGGCAACGCGTTTTAAAGTGTTTTGCGATATGGAGTCGGATCGATAATGATTTTAGTTGGGCTGTAATACTGCTCGGACTAAAGGTAAAAAGTGTCCGTTTGAGTGGATCCTGAGAGACTGAATATCTGTGCATTGACCGCAGGGATAAAACGCGAGTGGAATCAAAAGCGCGCGGCTGATATGGGTGAGTGTACTTGGCATCCTGGGATAAAGTTTATCCATTACTATTCATGAGGATTCGGATAATGTCATCTCTATATTTATAGTCGATGATAGATATTTTGCAATTTTAAAACAAGAGTTAGTTCACTTATGTACAGTATGAAGCAAGGTTATTCAAATCATTAGATGTAAAATGCGAAAAGCATTTGTTTTCTGCTGTATTTGCTATAATTAGTGCAACATGAAAAAATGCTCTAAAATATTGCATCAAACTGTTTTCTATTTAGGTTACTGTATTTAGGAGATATATTCCAGTTAATATCCTGCAGCCGCAGATATTAAAAACAAAAATAAAACTATAGTCAGAACCTAAATAATTAGCATTAATCAGTGCTACAGTTAAATTATTTTAGGAAAAGACACAAGATTGTAATAATAACTCCATCACCTAAAACTGCAGTGTATAGTCCAAGTTCATTTTAACACTGGTACTATAAACTTTGTATTTCATTAGTTAGGTACTTGGTTCACCCTTAATGCTTTTGACTTTTTTTCTGTTAATCCAGATCACCATGATTTGTCTAGTCACTGATTTAGTTTACCCCTGTTTAGCCTTGATTCACAGGCATTTTTTGTTGATCCAATTGCAAGTGGATAATGCTAAATACAGGTGTGAATGGAGGCTGCAAGGTTTGAGCTTGGCAAAAATATGTTATGGTTAGATGATTTTCTTAGTGTAAAAACCATACAGTATTAAACTCATACAGAATAGTCAAATTCATTTAGACAGATACGATCTGCCTGCTGACCTGATTCTTTAATATTACAGGATATGTTGTTATATCTAGCCAGATGGGAGTTCAACTTTATCATTTGAAATCTTACGTTTGATTTAAATAAATCAAAACATGTATAAAGCATAATGTTCTCATAATAATGTTCATAATAGAGTTCTGAGACAAACCCACACAGTGTCCAATGTAGTTTTGTGGCTATCTGTGCTTAAACTAAAACTCCTGCTCCTGTCTTGTTATTTAAAGTATAATATCATAAGAATCTCAGCCATAAATGTATTTATACATCCGGTATCACTTTATTTTGATGGTCCCTTTGATGCATTTTGTTGAATTTAAGTTACATTGCATCTATATGAAAACTAATTCTGAATCGTTTATAAGTAGAATGTTAGGTTGGGGTTAGGGTTACGGTTAGTGTAGGTTGATGTGTACTTGAGTTTCTTAAAGTCAGTTCAATATTGAAGGAGCTGTATTAGCAGATAGTTACCAGACAGTCTACTAATACTGATGAAAAGTAATTGGCATGTAGTTGCAATGCAACTTTGTCAACAAAATGTGCGATAGGAACCATCAAAATAAAGTGTTACATCCTCCTGTCAAAAAATGAGGAAAATGGTTAAAAGTGGATAAAAATAATAAAGATAGATTAAAACATCAGCTGTAAATCAGAACACATCTGACTCATCTACTTGTGAATAACCTCTGTGTTTTTTTTCCAAGTGAGTCCTATTATAGAAAAGTACAGACTCAAAAGAAAGATTCACAAATCTCTACTTTATTATAGCTAATGTCCTGTTAAGATACCATGAAATGAGATGAAGCCAGAAAACTCTAGTATGACAAGCATACTTTATTTCTCGTCCAAACAGAATGGGAATTGTCCTAAATATGTTTAGTTCATTGTAGCATGGAGTAAGATTTGTGTTTGTCCCATTGGCTATTTTTCATGCCTTCAAAATGTACAAAAGAAAATGTGATTTTATTAGGCTATTTCTATCTCATATGACCATTAAAACTGTAATAATTATTTCATAAAAGTTGTATCCATTTCATTTTGATATAGATTATCTGTCAAAACAGTTGCAGCAGTTGTAGCCTGCGGGGGAGATGGGGGCTAGTTACACTTTTTATACTCAATTGAATAGAGTATTTCTCAAGGTGAGGTTATTTTTCAAAAAGTCCGGCTCTATATAGACTCATACCTTAACGCATGGGCTACAATAAGCCATTGAACATTTCCACCATTATTGCAGAAAAAAAAAACACTGACGTTTGTGACAACATACCCCAACAGTATACAATTATAACATAAAGCGCATTGTGACCTTTGCCCTAAGTTGGCATTTATGAAGAATAACTTGAGCACAGAGTTCAGGCTTTTAGTTAAACCTACTTTTTATAAATGTTTGACCCTTAACTGAATTCATGTGAGCATGGTTTTATTGTGCGCTGTAGATATTTCTGAGATATCTTCAAGTTCTTTTAAGATCCTTATTTCTCTTTTATAGAGCAACTAGTGAATTGGTTTCAAATGCTAGCATGGTACTTCATGTTTTAAACATGTCTGTTGTACTTTCTTCTTTCCAACATGGTGCATGTCTATTTCCATATCTCATTCAGTGCTCCAATCAAGCTAAGATGATTTCATATTTATTCCTGCTGAATGAAGAGTAGATATGGTCCATTACAGGATCAGGATGATGGATTGCACTTAGAAATTGGCAGTATTCTTGAAAAAGCACGTCTACATGCATCAGATCTATTTTTTATTTTTTTTGTGCCCATTACATTGATCACTAAATCTGCACACTTATAGACACTTTAAGAGCCTATAGGGATGGTCTATATTAAAAGTACAGTAAAGTACTTCATCATTTCTTCATATAACATACTTATATATTGGGCCTTGCATTCAAAGCATTTAAATCCAAGAAGAGACTCTCTTTTCTAAGATAAAATAGCCTTGAGGGATGAAAGTGACACATTTGTGCTTGACATTCATTATGCAGTCTCTTTCAAAGATTACATATCCTGAAAAAAATGCATACATACTGTATTTTTACTTATATACTCTTTTTTTTTTCTGAAAAAAAATCTCACTTAAAATGGGCCTACAATTACTTAATCACCCTAACGATGCTTCAAAGCTTTCTTAAGTGTACTGTTGATGCCATTTTAAAATGTAAAAAAAGGTTAAAGTAAAATCTGTGGACAGAAAGTAAACTCATTCTTCAAAGTATAATCTTTTGTGCTCAACAGAAGAAAAAACCTCAAACAGGTTGGAAATGACGAGTGCATTTTCATGTCTGACTAAACCTTCCCTTGGCATCAACCAATGGAAAAACCAATGGAATGGCAATTATGTATACAGCTGGACAGTATGCAGAGTGCCTAGTATTAATATTGCATAAGAAAAGATGACTGGCCTCTGCTTGCATGTCTTTACACATATGAGTTTTCTTTCATATTATTGGAGCATGTTTAATTTATTTATGAGCGTTCGCTACTGGACTTTTTGCATTCTTAATTCTTAGCACCATCATGCGGCTTGTTACTCGCATCAAATGTATATCTGTCTTGCTAAGAGTTCTGCACACTTTATTCAGCACGGTGGATTAAGCTGGTTTTACAATCACAATTGTGCCATAAATAATGCTTTTAGCATAAATTACTCCTTTGTTGTGTGCTCCACATCGTGACCAAGGCAGAGTTACAGCACTCTTCAATCTCACACTTAATGTATGTTGAATAATGTGCCTTAAGTGTGCAGGAGGTCCATCATTTCAATAGTGCTGCTTTGGTTTGGCCGGCTAAATTATATGCTTGAGCTGTGGTCTCATATGGATAAAATCCAGCTTCCTATCTCTGGGATAAGTGGCGAGCCGTTACTATCTCTTGTTAAAAATTGGATGGAGTCCATGCTGCTGAGTGATCTCTTATTTAACCACCCTAAAATTTCATTATCCTAAAACTTTTTATGATCTTGAAACACCTTAAAGAGCAAGTCGTGACATTGTTATGTGAGAACCACAATGTGCTCAATCCAAATTAAAAGAGTCCCTCCAAAGATGTTCTTTTGGGGTCTGAAGAAGTTTCAAATCATTGAAGAATCTCATGTTCCTGACAGTTTTTTTTATTCTGTAGTCACATACTATTAAAGATGAACACTTTTTTCCAACTCTGATACCAGTTTTAATGAATATATTAAACATTTATATTGTGGCTGAGATATCTCATTGCACTTTGACTTAAGAAAACACATGTAAATAGAAAAAATACCAGCAAATTAAGAAAACATCTTCATTGGATTGACAGTGTAGCAGAGGCCAGCTAGTGAAGTGCTGTGCTGGTAAACCTCACTCCTCTGACCTCTAAAGTTGCTCTAGCGACAGATGCTAAAGACTGTGGTCTCCTTGGTGAAGCAACTGACTCCCCTGCGGAAAGTCGCTGGGTCGATCCCAGCTCAGAGCGGGTTGGGTGGTTTAGGACCGGTGGGGATTATATTGGTGTTGTGACCTAGTTTAGGGGGTGAGTGTAGTAGAGGCCAGCTAGTGAAGTGTTGTGCAGGTAAACCTTACTTCTCTGACCTCTAATGCTGTGTTTACACGAAGTGGCAAGTGGGAATCAATCAGCTATTCGCGTGTGAACAGTTTGAGTTTACTTGCTTCATTTGCGCATCAAATCCGCTTCATTCATTCATGCATCAAATTCACTTTTCAACAGACATAGATTTGCGTGATAGACAGGGCTTCTGTCTGCCTGGTGACTCTAGCTTTATTTCTAAATGGCTTACATGGATTTTATCGAGAGAATAGCTATGTTTATATGCTTTATAAAGGCTGAAAAACAGCGTTGATTCGTTTAAAGTCGTGTCTAAACCCACTAGATCTTTTCAGACACAGTTCAGTTGGCCAGGCCTGGTCCCGGATGGAAGAGGTTTGCCAGAGCTTGGTCCAATTTGGAGTGGATCACTTGTAGTGTAAGTGCAAAGCACGCCTGAGCCTGAAACTGCAATGAGACGTCACTTTTAAGGGACTGTTTCATATGAATTTATTAATCATTCTTACTTTTAAAAGGGTGCAAACGGTTGTAGTTTATTAAAGATGCAAATCCCCCTTTGCACATCAGCGGCACCTTCAGCAATCCTCCTAATAAGTGCAGCACGATCATTTTTATAATTTATGAGCATAAAAAGCTGTGGAACTGCAAAATATTTGACTGCATGTCACTGCATTTCCAATGACTAAAATATTATAACTAAAGCAATATCCACTGTGGTGAATAGAGGTGCAACTTCTGCTTAAATTACTTCTGTTAAAAATTACGCAGTTTTATTTATGATTTCTGTATGATTTCATTATGATTCCAGAGTGCTCTGTTTCACTTAGCACCATCGTATTGAATGAAACTTAAGCAAAGAGAGAGTCTTTGGCTCTTCTCTTTTATTTCAGCGGGAACAGTCAATTGAGAAGGAAATCGTTTCTAGCAGACAGCGCGTAAACAGATTAAATAGCGGTAGCGATCGGGTGGGGAAGAACACTCAGAAAGAGCTGGACTGAAGTAACATACCTGTTGTATGTCTGCGTCGATATGGGATGCTTCTGGCTCTAGACACGGACCTTGATCCGCCTGTTAGTGACCACTGATTTAGGCTATTCTTGCATCAACAGCAAAACTGCATTTGTTATGTTTTTGTGCAAGTCTGAATTGAATTGTCTGAATTGATATTGAATGTCTGTTAAAACACTGATAGCAATGTGCTGTGATTTGGCCTCACCTACGGATTTGCACATTATCTCCTTCACTTGCCATGCTGAAACTCCACATGCACATGTGAGGAAATGTGATGTCAACAACAGATTTACATACTAAGAGGTGATTGGACAGGTCTTCACATGTGCAATGGATTGGAAAGGTAATCGGAAACGTACAAAGGCGGAACTGCTTTGTTTTAGTTGTTTATAATTAACAAACAAATATTAATAATGCATATTCTGAACTGTGAATCACAGGACAAACCAAACAACGGCATGATACAGTTTTTTACAGAGAATCATTGCATCCCTAGTGGTGAGGGAGAACGCTTCTCTTCCTGTTAAACTGAACAGTTGCATCATTGACGGAAGCTTGCTCAGGTTCGGAATCCACAAATGTGAGTGCAAGATGTCGGAGGAGAGGGGAGTGGTACAAGTGTGCTTCTGCGCGGTTCAAGGCAACTGTACCTAGTGTAAATATGCCCTAAAATCCTCAAATCCTGGGCTCTCTCCATTTAGCAGGGCGAGTGTTTGAGTTCAGCTAGATCTCGATGAACTCCCCAACCTGGGTAATGACAGATTATAGGGATAGCTCTACTGCTTTGGAGCTTATCTATAGTGCCAATTTGATATGGTCAATTTACTTGTATTGCGTGTTTTTGTACTGGTAGGAAACCAAGGAACTGGGGGGAAACCCATGCAAGTACAGGGAGAAGAGGCAAACTCAGCACAGAAATGTCAGCTGGTCCAGTAAGGACTTTTAATAATGACATTCTTGCTATTAGGCAACAGTGCTAATCACTGGGCCATCGTGTCGCCCAGTCTAGAAAAAGGAAGGAGTAGGGGAGGGAGGGAAATACTTCAAGATGAAGATAACTGATGTAAGACACTGGTTATTTTATAGTGAGTTGGAAATCGTCTGATTGGTGAATCATGTGTTATCTAATGTGAGATCATTCGTGATCAATCATAAGTGAACCATCCTCTTGAAATGAGTGTATGTATAAACTAAACTTGAATCTAAAATTTGATTATAAATGTGATTGTATTGTTGTCTGTTGCATCATTCGCCTACTAAAAGGGTCTCAACCATCATTAAAATTTCCCTCTTAATTTATTTTGACCTCATATTAACAATTAAAGAAGAATTTTCTTTATTGATGCTTTTTGTCCAAAGTTTCTTACTATTCAGTAGGCATTCAGTGATTCAACAAGAAGAGGCAATACACACAAGTGTTTGTGAGGATTTGCAGCATGTTTTCTATTTGTGTTTGCATTGTGATGATTTGCAACACGTACTACTATCAAAACTGTTTATGGGACAAGAAATAAACCCCTTATAAAGATGTAAGTATAATTTATTAAGCATAAATAGTTTTTGTCAATACCATTAGGGATTTATGAAATTTTCATAAAGTCTTAATCATAGGTCTCAAACTCGATTCCTGGGGTGCCGCAGCTCTTCACATTTTTGCTCCAACCTTAAAGAGCATATTGTAGGTTAAAAAACAGTTAAAAAAAGGTAGAATCGTTTGTGAAATCTCTATAATACACTCTATAATACCATAAAATACCAAATTAAAATGTTTTACGAAGTGCAAGGGCACAAATTTTAAAGAAAATGTGTCTGTTTTCCCACTTCCGCTTTTTTTTCTAACCCCCCCGGTGACGTCAGAAGAGTGACTTATCTGACAGACGCGCGCTGTTTACAGTGGGGCAGAGGAGCTAATAGCAGAACTGGTTGTTAGTTTTGGCGTAATTTATCATCATCGTGGTATATTATTGCGTTTATGGGAACTGCACAAACTCCAGCCTGTCAACAGATCAAGTCCACAACTTTCCTGTTGCTGTTTTGGTTCGTGAAATGGGATGAATCCGATAAGAGTGATAGCTGACGCGAACGGCGAGAGACACGGTAAGACAACTCATTTTTCGTTTATGTTTGTTAACTTTCAAGTCCGAAAGCATTATTCTTTGAGTAATTTGAAGCAACGTGATGTGTTTACTTTGGAGTAGCCTATATCAGGACTGCTAGCTTGTATTGTTAAGTATATTAAATATACTTTTTTAAAGCGTGTAAAACTGTACACATATGATAAGACGGCTAGTAGCATCAGTTTGCTAATATAATAAATGTCTTGTATAGTTACAGCGTTGTGACTTTGTTTGCTTTGTGGTGTGTTTATTAGACTTTGGGAGACAGAGATGATGAACCGGAGCTGAAGGCTTTCTCTCCACTGGCCTCTCGCTCAACTGTGCTTCACTTTGGCTCACAGAGTAACCTCAACTAAGGTAAAGTAGATTTTATATTCGCACATTCGATTATTGACAGCTTGTGTGACACTCTCAGTTTTGTTTACCATAGTACTTTTATTATAATGACTGAAATCACACGTAAATAGGACTTAAAAACAACATTAACACTATTAAACTGACAGTGAACAATGTTGTACTTTGATAGTCATTGGCTGCTAACATGATATTAGGAATTAGCAAATAATTCTCTTCTGAAATTATATTATTAGGGAGAAAGTCAGAACGTAAGAATATAAAACCAATTTATCTCAGACATTCACCTCGTTCATCGGGTAAAATTTTATGACCCCTATTGTGAATTATTTGTACATTACATGGTATTATTTGATAACAAAATATAGTAGGGCAAAGAATTACTACAGTATTTCTATATAATACAGGCAGGTAAACTCACACTATCTTTGACTTCCTTTTTTTTAAATATTGGAAACGTGTAACCATTGACTTCCATATCTGTTTTTCCCACTATAGAAGTCAATGGTTACAGATTTTTAGCTTTCTTCAAAATATCTTGGTTT
Organism: Danio rerio; assembly: GCF_052040795.2. Classification (NCBI taxonomy): domain Eukaryota; kingdom Metazoa; phylum Chordata; class Actinopteri; order Cypriniformes; family Danionidae; genus Danio; species Danio rerio. The sequence continues at coordinate 22,871,401 of NC_141030.1, forward strand.
GTGATCAACAGAAGAAAGTCAATAAGGTTTAAAACCACTTGAGGGAGAGTAAAAATATTCTGTCCTGTCAATGAGGAAAGGTACTTTTTATTCACATTTGAGGAATATTCATCTTGTAGAAGAAAATCAAATAACATACAAAAAATTGAAGTTTGTTCTCACATGATTAACTTCTAATGGGTACAGTCTACTGCATATGTGAGATGGTTTGCAGTTCACTATCCAGGGGCCTGCAAATGTGGTTGGGTTTTCTGTATTGTGTTATATTAAAAATCATATAATGAAATTTAAAATATACATTATTAATAAACATGATTTAAACTTTTGCATTATTTCCCCAGAATACATGCATCAGCCCTCACTGCGTGTCTGACGGTGGACTACTGGAGTTCATCACAGGCTCGATGAGAATGCAGAAGTGGCCACTACATTTGCTCTCCTTTCAAGATCCTTCCAGCGGGTTTACAAGGATGAGGCTGTCGGCATCTTTTTACAGAGCATTCACAATTTAACACATTAAAGACATGATGGTGTGGTACCCACATAAACGTTGGCCAGCTTACTGAAAAATAATTTTAGGTTTACTTTTAAATGGTTCCGATAATATATTTTCCTTTCAGTATACACACACTCACACAGATACTTATACATATAAAAAGAGTAAAAATGCTTAACACTATATTAACACTGCTTATGATTTTGTGCTGATTAAATTAAACTTGAACTTGAGTTGCATTTAGAATTTGAACTTGAATTCAGGGTTGAAGTTTATTTAATCATTAATGCAGGTCAGATCTGTTGATCAAATCTTTGTAAATATTTTATACTGTAACAACTATACTTGTCTTTTTATGGATTGTTGCCTAAATGGGATCTGATAAAGATAATCTTATACCCAATAAAAAATAATTGCAAAAATACACATATTTAAAAACTTATTTTAATTGTTTTAATATTTGATGTTGTTTTTATTTTTTATACAGAAGATCTGAAAACCTTTTGTAAAATAAAAAAAAAAGATTTTCCAGTACCTTGTTTACATTTTTCTGCATTATTCCAGACGTTCTGTGTTATTTGTGTTTTGTATTCACTTATCTACTATTATATATAGGGTCAATGTGGCATAACTGTGTTAAATGCTCATTAGTTTCTGTTACTGGTAAGTATAAATACTTATAGATGATCAATACTAGCTTTGCTGTTGCCAGATAAGATTTTGTTATCTTACATATCTGTCTGTTAGCCAACACTGGCCTCACCATAAACCTGCTCTATTCTCCCTCACAATAGTTAAATTACACTTCTCTGACTGCTGTTCTGTCTGCTGGTCTGTCCACAGGCTTATAATTGTATGGCTGTGGTCTGTCGTTTGTGTGAGTCTCTCAGAATATCTTATCTCGGCATCCAAACGCGCACTGCAATCAGTTGTCTTCATAGTGTTTATATGCGCGAACTCCCTCATCCGACGTCACTTCCGGTCTGGCGATTTTTCAAATGTGGAAATAAATTTCCGTGACTAAAAACAACTCCAAACGGCTTAATAATAAACTTAACGTTTATTTTAAAGAAAATCTAGTTCTTGCTTTACTCTTACACACATTGTCTCACTGGGGTGTCTAACCTACAATATGCTCTTTTATTAAACAAAGCTCTTGCAAGAGACTGTTAAGCAGGCATTAGTTAGAGGTGGTTGAAGCTAAACTTTGCAGAGCTGCAGCCCTCCAAGAATTGAGTTTGAGATCATTGGTCTTCATCTTAAAGGCATTAATACAATATTTTACCTGATCCAAGTTGAACAAGGTCATAAATGTGTGTATTTTACTTTAGATATGACAATGCATCTGCATAATACCATTGTGTGATATTCTGATTTTACATTTCACTGTTTTGACAGTTTTATAGATTGAGCTGAAGTTTGCAACTACCCTGGTGTCTCAATTCATTCATTTAATGAATTTGGATCTAATAAATATATTCATATCTGATAGTATTGACCCATTCTGAGACTAGGAAAAACACATTTCATGGGTAGATACCTCCAAAAGTGCTGAACAGATTGAACATTATTCCTTCAAACATAAATTTTTATTTCTTTAGTTTCACAGCCCGTCTCGCCCCAGTTCTCAAGAATCAGTGTTATGAAAAAGTTTAGGAGTCTCATTACTGGGAATTTACTGTTTAGTCTTTGTGTAGCTGTATTTTTATTATAATTGGCACAATTACCTTGCTCAAGAGGCGGATCCTATAGAGAAGCCAAGTATTTGAGAAGGAATTAAAGCAAACATGGCTTATTTTTTATCATAATTACCCTATCTGAATGGTGGGTATAATGATATGGCTTTGGGTTGAATGATCATTATTTTTATTCTAATAATAATAGGCACATTTGCATTTCCCGTAGCCATGTTGGACTCATTAAAGGGACCTGTGCTTTTTAAACTTTCAGCTTTAATACGTCATATTACTCCCTGAGCATGACAGATATCTGCAAAGTTCCAAGCAGTCTTCTTCCATTAATGTGTTAGATTACCTTAAATGTAACCAAGACTATGGAAGTTTCTGTTAGGGCTCTTCCTGTGGTTTATTATTGCAAGTACCTGTTAAAATGTTATAAAACTGCTGTTGTGGCAACTCACATGAGTTTTTTGACTAACCTGACAGAAGCTGCATAAGCTGAGAGCTTATGACTATTTAAAAACCTATGTTTAACAAATATCATTAGATGGCAGCCAGCTGCCTTGTTCACCTTGTGCCATTGAGTTTAAACCAAGCGTCAATATCCTGTTCACCCTCGTCAAGCCAATACGGAAGTAACTAAAACTTCAATTCATCAACTTGGCTTTGGGGGCTGGCTCCAGAATCTTTAGATGTTCACTGACTGCAGTGAACAGTCAGTGAACAGTGAACAGCAATTTTACCCTTCATGACAACCCATGGCCACTTGAGTGACAGCTAGGTCTCATTGGTCGCCTGAAAAATCACATGTACATAAGTATTTACAGCCTTTGCTCAATACTTTGTTGATGCACCTTTGGCAGCAATTACAGTCTCAAGTCTTTTTGAATGTGATGCCGCAAACTTGTCTTTGGAAATTTTGGTCATTCTTCTTTGCAGTACCTCTCAAGTTTTATCAGGTTGGATGGGAAGCAACTGTGTACAGCCATTTTCAGATCTTCAATAGGATTTAGATCTGGGCTCTTGCTGGGCCACTCAAGGATATTCATCAAGTTGTTGTGAAGCCACCACATTGATATTTTTGCTGTGTACTTTAGGTCATTGTCCTGCTGGAAGATGAACCTTTGCCCCAGTCTGAGGTCAAGAGCTCTCTGAAGCCGGTTTTCATTCAAGGATGTCTCGGTTCATTGCTGCATTCATCCTTTCCTCTATCCTGACTAGTCTTCCAAATCCAGCTGCTGAAAAAACATCCCCACAGCATGATGCTGCCACTACTATGCTTCACTGTAGGGATGGTATTAGCCTGGTGATGAACGATGGCTGGTTTTCTCCAAACGTAACGCCTGGTATTCACTCCAAAGAGTTCAATTTTAGTCTCATCAGACCAGAGAATTTTGTTTCTTATGGTCTGAGAGTCCTTCAGATGCCTTTTGGCAAATTCCAGGCAGGTAGCAGCTTCCGTCTGACCACTCTACCAAACAGACCTAATTGGTGGATTAGTGCACAGATGGTTGTCCTTCTGTAAGATTATCCTCTCTCTACAGAAGAATGCTGGAGCTCAGACAGAGTGTCCATCGGGTTATTGATCACCTCCCTAACTAGGGCCCTTCTCCCCCGACCACTCAGCTTAGATGGCCAGGAAGCTATTGGAAGAGTTCTGGTGGTTCCAAACAGCTTCAATTTACGGATGATGGAGGCCACTATGCTCATTAAAACTTACAGAGCAGCAGAAATGTTTCTGTAAAATTCCCCAGCCTTGTGCCTTGAGACAATCCTGTCTTAGAGGTCTATAGACAATTCCTTTGTCTTCATGCTTGGTTTGTTCTTTGACATGCACTGTCAACCCCGGGACCTTACAGTATATAGACAAGTTTATGCCTTTTCAAATCATGTCCAATCAACTGAATTTACCACAGGTGAACCATAATTATGCTGATGAAACATCTCAAAAATGATCAATGGAACAGAATGTGCCTGAACTCAATTTAGAGCTTTACAGCAAAGGCTGTGAATACTCATGTACATGTGATTTTTCAGTTTTGTTTTAATATATATAAATTTGCAACAGTTTCAAAAACTCCTTTTTCACATTGTCATTATGGGGTATTGTGTGTATAATTTTGAGGAAATAAATTAATTGAATCCATTTAGGAATGAGGTTGTAACAAAAAAATGTGGAAAAAGTGAAGCTCTATGAACACTTTCCCGATGCACTGCACCATATCTATAAGTTTATTTGTTTTATTTAAGATCATTTATCATTTTTAATTTTCTTTAGAACTTCAGTGTATTCCAATACCTGACAGATAAAAAAACTGTACGCTATAGCCGAGTCATCTGAAATGTTGTCATACAGTTTTATGCCTGGATTTCATCAACTGCCTTGCATTTACTAACACAGATAATATTTTAATTATTTGCTAATTATTGACATTTTCCTCCTGTACAAAAAACATAATAAAAACAGAAGTGATGGGAAGTTCGGATCATTTTACTGACTCGGTTCTTTGAGTCTGAGATGACCGAATCTTTTTTCGAGTCATTTTGTTTATTTGGTTCAATTTGCCAAAATATTATTAAAATGTTACGAATTGCTTCCAAACACATCTACAACTAGCCCAAAAGGTTGATTACACGACATATAAGTCATCAATAGAATACTATAAGAAGGAGAAAATAATAATTCAATGTTTATCTGCTCTTTTATCTATGAAAGTATTGTTGTCTCTTTGCTTAGCTCACCTCTTCATGTCTTCAAATGTCAGTAGTTCGTTCACGTTACACTGACAGTCACATATAATCTTAACCAATGTACACGATAGGAGCCATGATAATTAGTTCACCTTTTAAGTCTTCTGGTTCTTGAGTCAGTTGTTCATTACATGACAGGATAACTCAAACCCGAGGACTTGAGATGAACGGTTCAATTCTTTTTCCGGCTCTAAACGCATATGATTGGCCCATAAGGAACGAATCACTCAATCCCGATAGAGGACTCGAGAGATGAACGATTCAATTCTTTTTCCGGCTCTAAGTGCATATGATTGGCTTCTGCCTTTTCGCGATGAACAACTCAAAAGACTTGAAATGAATGATACCACCTGCACAAATGTGCGCACGCGTGGATGAACGAATCCCTCCCTGAAAGGACTCGTAGTTCCAGAGTCAAAATGTCAAAATGAACGAATCGTTCATGAACGACCCATCACTAAAAAAACAGTGCTTAGTGGCTCAATGTATGACAACAGTGTTTTGTAGACTAAACACTTTATTAATATTTTATACAACCAAGCAAATGTGGTCACAAATGAGTCACAGGTAATGAAGTGTTAAGCGTTTCTCCCGAAATGCTGGCAGGCAGCTGTAGTTCCACTGATGCTTTGCTTCTTTGCCCTTTTTTGGAAATCTCTGGTCGATGCGATGACTCGCAAACAAAATGGAGACAGTTGGTTACGCCTACTTATAGGTCTGTTTTGCGCTCTTCAGAAACCTATGGGTGACGCCACGAATACTTTGTCCATTTTTTTACAGTTTATGGTGTAAGGCAACCCATTATAAATCCATGGTCAGGTCTCTCAGAAGTTTCTTCTTATAGTTACAGTAGCTTTTACCCTACCCCTAGGCTACTAAAACAACATGTAATGTGTGAGCAGATCATACTTTTTCACTTATATGAAATAATATACTGTATGTACATGCTTCTGCTGGCAGGTATAGGCAACGCTGTGTGCTTTCAGGCAAAAGGAGGAAAGTCTGGTAGCCTCAGCAGAAGATTCATCAGTAATTTATGTTATTTAAAGTGTTCACCCAAAAATAAAAATTCACTCACTATTTATTTACACATAAGTTATCACAAAGCTTTATGAGTTTTTTTTCTTCCGTTAAACACGAATGAAGTTTTTTTTTTTTCTAAAGAAATCTGAAAACCTGTAACCATTGACTTCCATATTCACCGATTTATGATATCAGTTAAACAATTAAAAAATATTATTTTATATATTTTAGTTTGGCTGCATAAGGGGCAGATTGAATGTGCTTTTTGTGAGAGGAGGGGCAACTTTTAAATGGTTTACTAACAGTTGCAAGTGTTTTGCACGCAGCTCATCCCAGAGCAGCAGTGAACTTTTAAAGACGTAGGTGAGACTATTGCTCGCTGTTTCAAGTTATCCAGAGTTGCATGAATTTCAAATCTTGAATATCACAATATTATTTATTCATTCATTTTCTTGTCGGCTTAGTCCCTTTATTAATGTGGGGTCGCCACAGCAGAATGAACCGCCAACTTATCCAGCAAGTTTTTCAATGCCCTTCCAGCTGCAACCCATCTCTGGGAATCATCCACACACACATTCACACACACACTCATACACTACAGACAATGTAGCCTACCCAATTCACCTGTACCGCATGTCTTTGGACTGTAGGGAAAACCGGAGCACCCGGAAGAAACCCACGCGAAGGCAGGGAGAACATGCAAACTCCACACAGAAACGCCAACTGAGCCGAGATTCGAACCAGTGACCTTCTTGCTGTGAGGTGACAGCACTACCTACTGCGCCACTGCCTAGCCATCACAATATTATTAAATATTAAAATTGTAACAACATAGACAGCAACATTCTTGCACAATCAATACCCAGCTGATTCAGTCGTTTCATAGTGACATAAAAAAGGAGGACTGCACCTTTTTTTTCCTTGTCAACATAAAAGGAGTGAGGTGTGCCTCACATTTTTGGAATGGAAAATCACGTTTGCTGTGATCAGACGTATTTGTTTACTTGCGGGACGATAACGTCTGACCACACATGCCTACAGACATATTTGCCAAAGAAGCAAAAAGAAATGAGAATATTGCTGTTTGATACAGACGAGTTGATGCCAAACCAGCGCTGATGCTGATGGCCTCCTGTCTGCGTCATAAACACAACAAATAGGCTTTAGCTTTTATTTTATAGCCTATAAAGCATATATGTAAATTAATGAAATATCATATTTAAACAACAAAACTTTTTACAAAAAGTCAACATATGCACGCGTTGTTATTGTTTTTTCATCATGCAGCGCACGCACTTGAACCGCGAGTGAGAGAGGAAGCTTTATATCAAGACATAATCTTTAAAATAAATAATTATTTCTATTAAAAATGTAGAAAGGTTTTGTAATATAATAATAACAGCGGGGCATTAAATAAATGCATATTTTCCGTGGAGCGAGCGATTTTAGAAAGTCTGCTATTTTTATTTGACGGAAGAAAAAACATTATTAAAAAAAAAAAAAAACAGCCCATGCCTCGTTCCTTAAAAAGGATCAGTCAGTGTTTTCGTTTTGTTCTCTAATTAATTATTTAAGTAAAAATTATTTAGGGCAGGCCTATTTATTTTATTAGTTTTATTAATTTTATTCTGTTTTTCTATGCTTTTGGAAATATTGGATGTGTGTAAAGATGCTCTGTTATTATGTTCTGTTGTTAATATGCTAGCATGTTAAAATAAATCTAAAAAACCTTCTAGGAAAAGCCTGAAACCTCACGTCATGTAAAAAGTGCATAATTCGACCAATTTAATCCTACATTTGCTCTCAATTTTCCACTCAGAGTTTATTTTGGAGAGATAGGGAATTTTAATATGGCACAGTAAGTGCAGTTCTTTCATTAAACATTTACCCAGTCTATCACACTACTGACATGACATTAAAATTAGTGGGGACTTGACAGCTGAGCTTGATGCAAGCAATGGGATATGGGTTGTGGATGTTTTAAAAGTTCTGCTCTAGTGAAACTGATATAAAAAGTCAAACATATGAGTTAAAAACCATTTGATTCCATTTTACTGCAAAAGTTCACATTTTATCCATGTTTTGCCATTACTTTGGCACTTTGGGTAATAGCCTTAGCTTCAGTGTAGCATTTATATGAAATATCAGATTTGTCACTGTGCCAAGGAATACGACAGCTGACTCTGCTGTACAGCGCGTGCCAACTTCTTCCTAACCATTAGAAAAGGTTCTGCCATAGTTGTACAATGTTTCAAACGAGTTGCTTTTAAATGAACTAACATTGAATGAGCTATGGATGCATGCATGGGCCCCTGAAAGTATTTTAGCTCCTTGAGTAAAAAAGCAGTGTCCGGATCGATTTTTAGCCGCAGTATTACTCACAGGTGGCACACGCACCATCACGTTCTGCCATAGATCTCTAATTCATTCAACGCCGAATGACATTTGCAGTCGAATACTGCCTGTGCTGGTGCATTTTTAAGTGCCTTGTTAGTTATTCTCTTGGTCTAAGTTTGAGTTGTGGTTTAAGAGTATTGTAAACGCTTAAATTTGAATGCTTTTGACTGACACTGCATTAGTAGATAAGGATCCCACATTAGAGACTTACTGCTATCTTTCTTGAGTAGCTCAGTTTGTTGGGTTGAATATCTAATGCTGAATATAAAACCTTTCTTGATATCAAATTGTGAATGTGAAATGGAGACAAAGATGCTTTTAAAACATTAAACCCAGGCTTTAAATTAATGCAGTTTAGACTGCATGATTTGTCGTGTCACAGACTTTTTCACACTGCATGACTATCTGGGCAAGCATTCTGTTGCTGCTGTGTTTACACTGCAAGATAGATCGGCAACAGGTGCTTTCACAGTGCATGACATTACAATAGGATCGTCAACAACTTTGTCTTGGTCCACTAACTACGTCTCATAACCAAACACATGCGAGAAGTGACATGGAAACAATGCGGGGTCACATAGTTTATCCTTTGTTATTAACTAGATAATGAGAAAGAAGCCTTTAGTGGGGTAGAAAATATACTTATTTTGCTTACCTGGCCATTAGGGAAGGGAAGTTGCTGCTGCAAAATTTACACTAGTTTCTCCATAATTTCTTCTGTTCAACTAGACAGATAATGAGTCTTTTAACTTTTGCATCAACCTCAGGCTGGCCTGCAGATACCAACACTAGTGGATGCTCTCTCATTGGCTGTAGGTGATCGCCAATGTTATTTTCAATCAGGACACATTTCACTTGGCATGATTTGAATCGCAGACAACTCCAGATATTTAGCATAACAAATATCTCATGAGTGTCGGCGACTGACGTAGATTCTTTCAGATTACGTCTTTAATAGTTCACACTGTGTGATTGTTGTTTGCGGGAGCGAGGACTAATTTGCCTGTGATTCAGGCATTTGTCAGCGATTTCTCAAAACCTGTTGGCAAGTCAAAATTAGGGTCAAAATCATGCAGTCTGAACTCAGCATAAGTTTAGCAAATGTTGAATCCAGATTGATTAAAGGGATGGTTTACTTAATACTGCTGGCATAATTTACTAAACCTTCACCTCACCTGTTCCAAAGCTGTTTGAGTTTCTTTTTTTTATTTTAAGCACAAAGGATGTTAATTAGAAAAAAGTAAAGGAAACCTGTAACCATTGATCTTCCCAGTATTCCCCACTACAGGTTTCTTATATTTTTCAATACATTCTTATTATCAAAATATCTTCATTTGTGTTCAACAGATAAAGGAAACTCATAGAGGTAAGGAATCACTTAAGAGAGTAAATGACCTTTACAGTTTTATTTTGTTTGTTAAAAAATGACATAGACAAAATGGTTAATTGGTACACAAGTTTGGGTTAAATTTAGACAAACCCTACCACATCATAAACATTTTATCCGAAAGTTTGTCCTACTGGTGTATTTTTTCTATATTTTACTCAGAGTTGGGTTAAAACAACCCAGTATTTTTAAAGAGTATACATATCACTAATTATGTACTGTACATTTTTTTTACACATTGCTCAGCAGTTTCATTATGGAGTTAAACTTATATACAGTGGGGGGAAAAGTATTCAACATGTCGTTTTTTTAGGGAAAATATTTAAAAAAACCTGTTGACATGGAGCTAAACCAGGTTTTGGTTTGGTACTATTACTATGTGTAGTGACAATGAAACAAGGATACTGTACTGAAGCACAGAAATGTATTGTACACTTATAAAAGGCTATTTTGGTGCTGGCAGCTTAAAGTGGAAGTGAAGGAGTCAGTCAAATTTACATGATTTTGTAAATTAGTTTCCACTTTAATTAAAATATATTAAGCAAACTCAATTAATGTAACCATTTTGCAAAAAAAAAAAAGGCATGTTTTACTATAGATTTTAGAATATAGTAAACCACCATCTTGGAATATTGCTGTGTCTGACGTGACAAGATTGGTTCCATTCCCTCAGCTGAACAGATACAGTGGAAGTAATGGACTGAACCCAGAGACTGTAAAGCTTAGGTTAACCCCTAAAAATGATGACGTGTTAATACTTGTTTCCCCCTCTGTGCATGCTTTGTTACATACATAGACTAACAACCTGGGGTGCGTTTTCCAAACAACGACATGACTTGTGGCTGAACTATCATAGTACAATGCATTATTTGGGGGAAAAAAAATGTAGTCATGAGTTTTTCCCAAAACTCGTAGTTTCTCTGTTGCAGATCCCTTGTTTGAACCACATTAGTTACAACGTAAAACACCCATAATGATGCTCTAAATGGGGTGGTACCAACTTCTTTAGAGAAGAACCCCATCATTTCATTGTGCAAATTATGTTTTGCAGGCACACACATAAAATATGGTTTCGCTAAAAACATGCACTTGCTTTTCATATTAATTAAAATATGTAAATGGCACACATAGAACCTGTGTTTCTTTTACAAATATTTACATATTACATATTCTTTTCTAAAACATAAAATCACTTACAAATCTAACACATATTCTAATATCATCATACATCATAAAAAATGATTAATGAGGCTATTTATTAAGAAATAAAATTTTATGTTTATTATTTATTAGGAAATGAAGAAAATCCTACTTTAATAATAATAATATTAATGATGATGATGATGATGATGATGATGGTGATGGTTTTCGGAAATGCAGCCCTGATCATTTGGGGAAACATAACTATTTTACATTACTGCTAGTATGACAAATGGGTGAATCAAATCACATAAAAAGATTGCCCAATATGTTTATGTTAATTCATAATATCCAAATAATATTTATACAATGACCTAAGGCTCTTTTCCTTTACATTTTATTTGTTAGTTACACATAATTAATATTATAATATAGCTTGCAGGAACACTTTAAAATATGTATTCCTTGTTTTCTTTCCTTTTTTATTTCATTTGATTCAGTCTGGTAAGTCAGCTCATGTTTTCTTTTTATCTATAATAGTTGGCCTTGTTAGGATGGCCTTGTTTGGAGATAACAGGGGCCAAACCATGACCCCTTGAGCTAACAATGTCCATTACTGTAGCATATCAAAACAAGCAAGCCAGTAAATTTCCTGCTTTTTCACTTGTGCACAAAGATGGGTATTTTAAGACTACATTTGTGCTGTTGTGCCTATAGTTGAGTGGACAGTGGAGTGTGTTTCTCAGTAATCATAGTGAGGGTTAATCATCTCTCATTCATTTTCTGTTTCTTGAAACTCATGCATGGTTAGGAACACCTTAGGAAACATGGGCCTGGACATAATGGTACTTCTCAAACATGTGTCCTTGTAAAAAGGGAAATAATATGTGTAATGGACTACTAGTGAAGCGTAAGAATCGGTAATAGTCAACAAGTCAGTTGGAAACACAAAGAATTGCCCTGGTCGTTTTCCCCGTGCAAAGAGCTTTAGAGTAGTAATGGTTGGGTTGATGGTTTCTTTCCCAAGCATTTACTAGGAAATCTATACTAAGTCACTGCATGTTATCAGCAACAGAAGAAGATTATATGTAATTTTGCGGTTCATTTCTTGAAATTGGTCTTGTCACCATTATGCCCATTAAAGAAACTATTGGGCTGTGCTATTGGAAGATGTAGTGATTGATATTTTTTTTCTCCAGCTTTCCTCTGAAATTTTCTTAACAGCACCAGTTGGATTAGTTCAGTGAAATTGATGACTCTGTGGTTTGCTGTGCATGATTGGATGGCCTCTTTTCTTTTTTTAGCAGTAGACAATGAGTTCATCGTACACCCAGTGCAGATCTTCAGCCGCACGGTTATACATTAGGACTTCGATCAATTGTCTTGTCTTTGTTCTGCATTTTGCTGTATTCTTTCTCTTGGCCAAGAAAACTCTAGTTGCACTTAAAATCTATGGGATGCAAAAGAATTGTCCATTTTGCATCATCTTTTCTGGCATGGATAAAATAGTATGAAACACACTTTAAATAGCGGAGGTAATAGCTGCAGAGTAATTACATTTGATGTAATGATTCAGCTTTAAATTGACTAATCAATTTCCACGGAACAGTATAAAATATGGTTTTCAAGTTATTGCCGGACATTAGTCACATCTTAAAGTTGATTAGTGAATAGGTGATAATTACTAAGCTTTAAAAATGGTTTCTAGAAAATTAATCCAAATGACTCTCCGGAGACTTTTATGCAATTCTACTCAGATTCAGAAGAGAGTGCCAAAGCTGAAACAACAGATTTATAGGGATTTAATTTGAGCTGTGCAGTATGTCAAAAACACTCTAAATGCTGGCTGTTATGTTATTCAATAATATATGTGTACTGTAGATGTCATGGCAGCTGGATGCTTTATTTGAGACTCTGCTAGAACATGAGATGTATTTTATGTCAGAGTGAGAGAATTGAATATAAAAAGGAGATCTCTCATCTTCCGAGACAGATGTCAGCAGAAAACCAATCAGAGGTATTGGCGCTGTGTGTGCTGAGCTTGACAGGGAGTGGGAAGGTTTTATTTCATGAAGTGATCTATTACCTTGCGTGGAGAGATGAATAAAACACATTCCAATCATACAGTAAACCGATTCTGGGAAAAGTAGGACAGGCGAAAATTAAGAAGAATGTACAGTGTTTCCCCTACCAATGGCTTTCTCCGCTCCCTTGAAGTTAATGTTATTTTATATACAGCGCCATTCACAACTTCTTTTAATAAACGAGCTAAATATGTAATATCTTATTTACACAACAGTATGTCATTTCTGTCTCTACATGTTCGCATGATTTCAAATTTCTGCTCTCTGAATCATGCATGGTGAAGTTCACACTGCCCATCTCACCTGTATGGGAATGAGAGGGCGCACGCCACAACTGACAGGACTGAAGAAGTACATGCGCTCCTGTATATTATTCATGTTCATTGGTGCAACTTGCATGAGTGATGCCCTTTGTTGCAAGTGCAGCCATTGTATTTCCAGTGTTTTAAGCTGCTGTGACGCAAGCAGAGCGATCGCTGCTGTCTAGTTTCTCGTGCAATCTTATGACCTCTCCTGGAAGCTCTGCGAGTCTTCCGGAAAATTTTTACCGGCTCCGTGATCCCCAAAAACACACAGTGATGGTCTAAACATTACATTTCTTAGGCTAAATGAATAGAGCAGAAAATTTATGGCAAGTGCAAATTCTTCTCTCTCTCCTTTTCTCATTGAGTGATATGCTGTCAATAGTTGGAGACGAGCAAGATATTTGAATTGTATTGCATGTACTTAGGCCTTTTTACATATAACAACGGAAAGTTTTGTGTATACAATATTGCAAAAGTTATTTAAAGCTAGCTGGATTTATTAGATATATAAAACTTAATTTATTTTTTAACATGAATATTTAATTATATAACGCCTTGGAATATACTTATTGCAATAAACAGTGTATATGCCTATTTCCTTTTAGTTAAGAAGTATTAGATTTATAAGTGTGCATTTTAATTCTTAAGCATCAAAAATACGCTCCAAACTTAAGACATGTTGAACTCTTCTTTCATCATTTGCCATGTTTCTAAATTTCATTGTTTGAAATTTTATTCATTCATTCGTTCGTTCGTTTTTTTATTTGTTTGTAATTTTTCTTACAAATGTTTATACTTCTCGAGGTATGGTCACAAGGAATCTAGCTTCAGAAATAACTCCTCTCCCTCAGTCATCTTTCCTTCAAGCAAGTTTCGGTTGGTGACATCGCAAACCAGAGGTGGCATTAACACACCAAAAACTTTGTTGTCGAACACAGTAAAATAGGAAGAAGAAGAAATTGTCATTCTCACCATCATATGAATTTACTTTCATCGGCTTGACACCGGCCTCACAGCTCCATGAATATCGGTGCCATTACTTATTGATCCACCATCAGTAAATGTAGTTTGTGTGGACGCTACTGCCTTACTTGACTAATTAAATAGCTTCGCTACTGAAAAGCTATTGGACTTAGAAAGTAGCGATGCTACCGCCACACTATTGAGAAATGTAGTTAAGCTAGTAGCATCAATACTTGTAGCGAGTCAAGTATAAAAGTCAAGTCAAGTATAAAAGTATACTTTATTTAGTAAGAATACTAACATCAATATCTATCTCCCAGAAGCCTAGAAAATTACACTGTCATTTACTGTTGTCATTAAAAGAAACAAATTAACACCATAATGCCATAATGACTCCTTGTGTCTGAACAGTCCTGTCGCAACCCCCCCCCCCCCCCAAAAAAAAACAAAACAAAAAAAACTGATATATATATTGCAGTCTTTGTCTGAACTCGTCACACTATATATTGTAAAATTACTGAACATACACACAAGAGCTTGAGAAGGATGCCCCTTGTAGAAGAAAATTACAAATGGCATCAAAACCATATGTTGAATTTGAAGTCTTTATAATTGGATACAAGGGATATAGGCATAATCAATGGATCTCCATTCATTAAAGTTTTTAACCCATGGAAAGCTGTTGATTATCCCATTTATTCCACAATCATTTCCTATGTTTTAGACTATTTAAAACAATCTTTGCAATATTTGACAACATTGTTGTCGATTACGACATGTTAGATCTTATAGCCCCTAATTTGAATAAGCAGTCTCTGACAGACAGATAGGGATCACACATGTGAGAAAGAGATTGTTTGTATACATGTAAATAAAGCAATACCTTAACCATCGGGCCACGGACCGGTACCAGTATGTGGATCAGTTGGTACCAAGCTACACTTTTTTTTTCTGTTTTATTTATTATCTGAACCTGAACAATCTATTATTTTGGAAAAATATTTTATTTTGAAAAATTACCATATTCTCCCGATTATACACCTCAGTCACTTGAGCGGCCAAAATAAATACACAAGCAGCAAAATGAGTAAGACACAGTCCAGTGAAGGACCCGTGAACTGCCAAGGAATAAATCCGCAACTTATTTGTTTACAAATCAGGTGAATCCAGCATGTCTGTTCAAGAAGTTCAATTGCTGGAGATCGCAAATCACGGCAGTCTTTTAGGGGTCGTTCGCATATCGCTTTTGTAGAATTCACACAAGTTCGTTGCTTCCAATGGAGGTGTGCGACGGTTGAATAAATGCCGTGAGTGCACGGCGAGTCATTTGACAAGCATTGATCTATCAGCTTTATACACATTTTGGTAGACTATTTATCCCAGACAAACACAGAACACCTGTCAACTTGACTTGATGAATGCCTAGCAACCTACGAATCACCAAACCATCCCTAACAGTCTGCGGTAATATTGTCAAGCGTTGACTGGTCCATTTGGAGGCCACTGCAATAGCTCACAGTAACCTGTTAGATACCTCTGGTTGACTCCATTGGCTTCCTGGTGAAGACACATCAGTGTTTTTGAGATACTCAAGAGGAATGAGAGCTCTGGCAACTGTCACTGAGTTACTATGGTTACTACTAATATGTATCTAAAAACTGACATAAGAATATACATTTGCAACAATATAAAACAGCTAAATTATTACATATTTCTGTAAATGGCTACATTTAAATCCTGTGGTGAAGTCGCTTGATTACATTTAATTTGCATTAATCTCAACCAAGATTGTTAATAATTATACTTTGCATTTCTTTAATAAGCTAATTTTGTGGTTGTCAGTGAAATAATTTTAATTCATTTTGATCTTATTCAATATATTCAATTCATTTTATTATAATATTACCTATTCTAACATAACAAATCAATTATTAAAGCAAGGTATGTGCATTCAGGGGCAATCTTGTAGCTCTTCCAAAATTGTATATTACAAAGAAAGAATGATAGATTATGGCAGTCATTCTAAAACTTTCAAATCTAAATATTTTGTCGCAAACATAACATTTGGGTTATTCTAGTATGAATGGTCAGAATGGCTGATATTGTCATTCTAGTAGTTACAATCGGCTCTCAAGGGCCATGAAGTTTATAGAATAGCATGAAATTTCAAAAGGACTATCTATTCCAGACATTGAAAATCAGAGAGTTGTATATTTTTGTCTGAATAATGGAATATAAGAGATTTTGCTTGACGTTTAGTGGTTTACTCTACTGTGGCGACCCCTGATAAATCAGGGACTAAGCTGAAGGATAGTGAGTGAGTGTTTGTCATTTTCAATGTTACCTTCTCTTCAGCAAAATGCATTTATCAGTGTCATTTAATTTCCTTCTTGTTCAACATTCTCTTAAGTGAAATACTGTCACTAGGCTGTTAAAATACTGTCTATGGCAATGGAATATCAGATTTGTAGTGAGGGAAAGTCTGAGAATTTGGTGTGTGGCTTAGAGTAGGAACTCTGCATAGTTATAAAGTTAAACTGATGTCAAAATTATTAATGACCACAAAAATACTGTAGGTGCACACAAACCATTGTAGATGTTTTTAGAAGAAAAATGTTATCAAATTTACCTTGATAAAACAGTATTTGGCTATGAAAAAATGTGTCTTTATATTAAACATGATAAGCTGACATTGTATTCTTTTCTTCCTGCAGGTTCTCTTGCGTGTGACATGAGATTAGCAGGCCTCCTCCTGCTTCAAGCCTCCTCCCTCCTGCTGTTCAGTTCTGGGGAACGAATGTGCCCCTATAGCTGTCATTGTGAGGGAAAGATTGTCCACTGTGAGTCGTCTGCCTTCCAGGACATCCCAGAAAATATTTCAGTTAGTTGCCAAGGTCTGTCTCTGCGCTACAATGACCTGCACACAATGCTCCCTTACCAGTTTGCCCATCTCAACCAGTTGCTTTGGCTTTACCTGGACCACAATCAAATCATGTTCGTTGATAGTCGTGCTTTCCAGGGGCTGCGGCGATTGAAGGAGTTGATCTTGAGCTCGAACAGGATTTCACAGCTCCACAATGTCACATTCCATGGAGTACCTAACCTTCGTAGTCTTGATCTGTCCTACAACAAGTTGCAGGAGTTGCAGCCTGGCCAGTTTTATGGTCTTCGAAAACTGCAAAATCTGCACTTGCGTTCAAATGGGCTTACGGCAATCCCTGTCCGGGCGTTTTTGGAGTGCCGAAGCTTGGAGTTTCTAGACTTGGGCTATAATCGGCTTCGGGTTCTAACTCGCACAGCATTCCTAGGTTTGTCTCGACTTATGGAACTCCACCTGGAACACAATCAGTTTTCACGAATCAACTTCTTTCTCTTTCCACGCCTTGCCAACCTTCGAGCCCTTTACCTACAGTGGAACCGTATTCGAGCTGTCAACCAAGGCCTTCCGTGGAGCTGGTATACCCTGCAGAGGCTTGACATCTCTGGCAATGAGATACAGGTACTAGATCCTGTAGTCTTTCAATGCCTTCCCAATCTTCAGGTTCTCAACTTGGAGTCTAACAAACTGGCCAATGTCTCTCAGGAAGTTGTGGCTGCATGGATCTCACTTACAACCATTAGCCTTGCAGGCAATATGTGGGATTGTGGTCCAGGCATTTGTCCTCTTGTTGTCTGGCTCAAGAATTTCAGAGGCACCAAGGACACTAATATAATCTGCAGCAGTCCCAAACACCTTCAAGGGGAAAAAGTCATTGAGGCTTCAAAGAACTACATTGACTGTGATGATTATGAAATTACCGCTCAATCTCCTTTGTATCTGCAGACCTTTGATCCAAATTATGACCTTGCTCTTGAACCAACTGAACCAACAATGGCTCCTACCACACCGCCACCACCCCTGCCATCCCCCGCCTCAGAGGCACCTTTTCCTCCTTCCCAGCCTCGCCCACCTCATCGCCCCACCTTTCCCAGTCGTACAAACACAGATCCCAGAGACTCTCATCAACGGACACCTTCATCTTTTGACAGCTCATTAGTGACACCAGTTCCTGAGCAAGACAACGTGTCATTTCACAAAGTGGTTATGGGTGGTGTGGCACTATTCTTCTCAGTGTCCCTTGTTTTGTCAGTAATATATGTCTCCTGGAAACGTTACCCTGGCGCCACTCGGCTGTTGCAGCAGAGTTCAGTGGGCCGAAAGCGAAGGAAAAAAAGTCAGGAGCCAGAGCAGAACCTGAGCTCCCAGCTCCAGGAATATTACATGAGCTACAACCCCGCCGCCACACCAGAAGCCTTGGAGGTGCTGGGAAATGGAACAGGTACCTGCACCTGCACCATATCCGGCTCCCGGGAATGTGAGGTATGACATGTGAAAGCCGCCTAAAATCAAATCACATCAAAACAAATGAACGCCTCAGGAAATAGAGGTAAATTCTTTATTGTGCATGGTGCAAATATTCATCAGAGCAAGAGTAAGCACCCTTGACTCCTTAGGTAGTTTATAAATGGAATTGACTACATTTTTTGGCTTTGCAATTTCATTGATAGAAATGGTCAACTTATGCTTAATACCCCTGCAGAAAATACATATGAGGTTCACACGATTCACTTGTGCAATCACATGTTAAAATCGCATGTGAACGTTAAAAATAAAAATAAACTTTCCAAAACCAATTTTCACTTGCTTTACACTTTTAATGGATGTTCCACTTGTGTTCTAAATATTTTATATTTGACTGTAACAAGTGAATGCACAAATGAAGCTTGTGTGATTTTTTTTCTGTAAGATTACTGATGATTATTTATATTTAAAGCCAGCTACTAATGTGTCGGCCAATATTAGAGACACTTAAATGTGCAAAATGACAAATAAATCTCAATAATTATGCATTTTTTACTTATCACAGAGATATTTATAACATTAAACTATCGCATTTAGGAGTTCATACTAATATGATTAAATATATGTAGTGTAGTACATCTATAATGTTGTCATATCTAAACTGTAAACCAGGAGTCAATGGTTCCTTTACCAAAAAGCACTGCCCTGCCACACGCATCTGCATCTTGATATTGACCCCCTTAAATTTGTTTCACATTGTGAAAGGCTTATTCACTTTTCACCCTAATGTTTATAATTAATATTCTTTGTGTTTGTAACACTGATATTCTGTTGAGATATAAAATGAAAGCCTCACATTTTTGTATGATCTTTTAAACTGTCAGAATCCAGCCTGTTTCATTTGTAATGTGTTTGCATAATTTAGTTTCTAAAAGTAAAGCTGGAATAAATTTTAAAAAAGACATCTGTCAATAATTAAAATTGCAGAGCAAGCTAATGATGTATTGATTGTCATAACCCATTAGAGCATGCAAAATGACTCTTTCCTCACTCTCTAATGTCGTGTGTTTAAAAGCATCTAGCTCTCAAAGCTGCTTTTTATTTAGATTCTTTGGAAGATTTCAATTGCTACATTTCCATTTTTCATTTTATTCAGCTGTTTCATTTTATGTCACTGTTATTCAGTCAGTTACTGTATCTTTTAATTACATTGGAATTACATTGTTGATGACAGCCAGGGAAATAGTATATATGGTAGGCAAATGTTCAGTCTGAGGCATAAGTGACGATGCTGTTTTTAAGAGTCATGCAAAATCCCATGATGCATCTCTACTTCAGCTCAGCCGGGAATAGTCTGTAAAAATCAGTAAAATCTTGACTTTCGTCTTCTGGCTTTGATGTTGTAAAGTGCATCTCACAGCATAGAGATAAATCTTATCAATGGCTGTGCACCAGGCATGTTTGAACAAAAGGTTTATTTGCACTTAAAAGAGAAGCTGTATATGACTGGGAAACATAAATACTCAGCTGTAAGTAATCTACTTATTCAAATTAGCTAATGGAAGTAACCAAATATCTGTGAAAACGAAAAGCAATTAAATGTCTCTCTAAATATTTAGCTTGAGCAGTGAAGTTCAGACAAGGAACATACAGCATAGAATTAACTATGAGGTATGCTAATAATACAATACCACATATGCTAATGCAAGCTTCCTTTAAATTGGTGTTTCAGAATTTTGCTCATGTTTTACAGATTACATAAAACAACACCTCTATAACAAGATTTTTGGTGATATGACAGGTTAATTTGCAACTTGTCAGTGCTCTTGGTGCTACTTCAAGAAGATGCTTTGTATGCTGCATTGTGAGAAAGTACGATAACGTTTTATTGTTCTTGCAAAGGAAATTTGACTATTGCATTAGCTGGACTTTTTATAGACATATGCAGTGAAGCGAGATGCACAGCTTGATGTCAGTAGGGAAAGAAGTAACTCCATTGACTCTTATGAGATATGGGTGATTTTCATGATTTCTAAGACCCTGGATAGCATTGCCTTCAGCCATTACCCGCAGGGGACTGAGGTTTGGTTTTAGACTGAGGCACTTTTCTTGAGTCTTATTGTGGCACCTCCTGCTTAGGTGCTGCAGGCCCTTTCGAATAGAGTTCCTGTTCGCTGCCCACTCTAGTTTATTGACCGGTTGGACCCCAGGTTGGCCTATACATCCCCAGGGTCTTTCCCATTTATGGTGACATGGGTACAAGGAGTTTTTTCTCACCTAAAGTTACCTGACCATTTCTTAGAAGAAGGCTTAGAAGAAGATTTTGAATAGGTTCCCATGGAGCTTTTCACGTCAAGATTTTCACCTGCTGACAAACTAGAATTTCTTTAGTGAGTGTGTATTTTTTTTCTTGGTCCACCAATAAAATGTGACAGACATAGAAATGTATAGAGCTAGATGTCCAGATTAATGTATTAAAAAAAAGTTTTATAGTACTCAGTTGGTTTGAGTTCTTTTCATTAGTTGTGCTCAGATTGCTTATTTTACTCAAATGTATTAAGAACACAGGACTCATTAAGATTAGTTTTAGAACTTAAATGATTTGTTGCAATCAGCTTCCTCAAGTGGTTTGAGTTACCTTAACATTTTGGGTCTTACAGTGTAAATTTTTGCGGGGGTTACTTCACCAATATGTTGTTTTTCAAGAGTTCACACTTAGATATTGCTTGACAGCTGTAAGCAGGTTTGGCATGCTGTCCCGGGAGAGAACCCTGAGCTCGGAGATAGTTGAGCCCAGGGCTCCCGCCAGGTCCATAGAGCATGTGAGGGGAGTACGAGATCAGGTGGTTCTCGAGAGCTCCCCTTTTTGTAAAGGAGAAAAGGAGGAGAAAGGGGTGGATGGGGGGTTTCTTCGGAAAACTAAGATAAGGGAGTAATGTCTAGCTAGGCTACTTATAGTGGGTTAGGATAGATCTGATTGGCTAACTAATGAGTGTAGATAGGTGGCCAGCTGCTGTCAATTATATCACGTGCTCCTCTCGAAATTAGTTTAAAAACTTCACAAAACCCAATCGAATTCCATTCATCATTTACACATACACTTTTACAAAAGTAAGAGGATTCTTTCTGTTGACACATTCATCCAAATGTATAAAGCCTTCATAAAATATAACAATAATAATAATAATAAAATAATAATAATAATGATAATAATAATAATATTAATAAAGCATCCAAATTGCTTTGGAACTTTCATTTTTTAGAGGGGCACTTTAGACAAAATTGTTCAGGGGCTTGATATCACTCAATAAAAAAATGTTTTTTATTAGTTGAATATTTTAACAATATAACTTCTTGTAATAAATTTGTTGTGGTTAACAGTAGTTTATATATCTATTTCCTTTTTGTTAAGAAGTAATGGATTTATTTAGGTGTTCATTTTAACTTTTTATGTATCAAATTGTCAGGATTCTGCCACTTCAGTCTTGTTAATTCTTGTTTTCATTTCTTTTTCAATTCTTGAGTCCAGACACTAGTCCTTTTATGTCTTGTATGTTGTGCTTGGCTTGAATTTCTTGAACGTTACAGTATGTCATTGTGTGTCTTTGTATGAGATATTTGGGCGTGCTCAGGATGCACACTATCGTCCTGGTGTGTTTGTTGTTATGTCTGTGGCATAGTGTTTTCGTTCTCAGCACTCCAGTCTAGGCGGTTTCGGTTGGCGCTGGGATCGCAACACGTATGTCACATTAGTGAGTGCATGGTGAGTGTTTTTATTTATTGTGTACTCGTGTCTTGTGTTCAGTCTTATGTTGGTATTGTGTTTAGCATGTGGTTCATGTTTACATGTGGCGCAA
The DNA here is from genome assembly GCF_052040795.2 of Danio rerio. Lineage (NCBI taxonomy): Eukaryota > Metazoa > Chordata > Actinopteri > Cypriniformes > Danionidae > Danio > Danio rerio. Next base: position 22,893,825 of record NC_141030.1, read on the forward strand.
GCTTTAGTGTTGTGTTTCATGTGAACACGCGGTAAATGTGTTCTCTCATTGGCTGCGTGTTCTAGTCTCGTTTTATGTGAGCACATGGCTTGTGTTGTCTCTTTGTGGCATGTGCTCTCCCATCTTTGTCTATTTCCAGCCTCCTTGTTAACCCTTTATTAGTGTATTCAGTTCACCTGTTTGTTATGGAATCAGTTTAGTCTCAAAAAAAATTCACGCAAAAGACACGATGTACACATGCGTAGCCAAATTCACGTGCATAAAATCAAATTCACATGCGTAAAATATTTATTTATATTCACAAAAAATTTTCACGTGCTCAAAATAAAAATAAATTTTCATAAAATATGTTTCACGAATGCAAAACACCATTTGCAAATGTATAAGAGTGTACAAAAAGTATTGAATGTTTAAAACTTGTGAGTTTATCCTGAATGAGTATGTGCAAATCCTCTTTCACGTACGACTCCCCCTGGATACGTGTGTGAGTATTTTTGAGACTTTCCTGCCAGAGGCAGGGTAACTCGTACCTTTCAGCCAATCAGATGAGAGCTGTAGTTAATGACACCAACTCTGCGCTTCATTTGCGCAGACTGTTTCTCTCCAGCATGGCGAATGGAGAAAGCAGCAGTCGCACTTTTTTTCATTTATTTAATTATTTGACCATAGCCTCACTCTTTTTATCCATTATTTTGCAGCAGCTCCGCTCTTCTTATTTATTGTCTAGCGGTCAGCGCGTTGCGTTATCAAGCTGCCGACCCGTGTTCGATCCTCACCAGAGGTTAAATTTTTTTTTTTTAATTTTTATTGTTAAGACATATAAAACTGTAAGGTTGTTGAACATTTGAAGTTCTAAAGCAGCAGTTTTCTTTAAAAAGACTCAATAGTGTAATTAGAAACTGAATTGGAAATGACCTTATTTTAATATAGTCAGTCGTGAACTGAGGTGGGCTTAATAAACAAAAATATACTCATAAGCATCATTTAAAATGATTATTTATATAATTATTCCGGAATGATAGGGTATATTCTACATATTATATTACTAAAGCACAACAGCAGCTTATTTACATTCATTGGATATAATCAGGGCCAGAGTGGGACTCCTTTTCAGCCCTGGAGTTTCAAGCTTTTGACCAGCCCACCTCAGTTCACGACTGACTATATTGGTCATTTCCAATTCAGTTTCTAATTACACTATTAAGTCTTTTTAAAGAAAACAGCTGCTTTAGAACTTCAAATGTTCAACAACCTTACAGTTTTATATGTCTTAAAACTGAATGAACGAATAAACCCATAATTTACTGCATTTGAGTCTTTGCTCCTTTTCCCCACTCTACACCCTTGACACAAATATGCACTCCAAACTTTTCTTCACTGAGACATGTTGAATTCTTCTTTCATCAATTGCAATGCTTTCAAATTGCATTGTTAGTTTTTTTTCTTATCATTTAAAAAAAAAATCTCTTTTATTTATTGTTTTCTGTTAAGCTGCTTTTGACCATTGCATGTCCACATTAAATGTATATAAGAGAATTGTTCAAAGGATCATGTGCAGCATCCTTCATGTATTCTCTTAGGTAAGAAAAAAGCTCCACTTAAGTATCATACTTGCGGGAAAATGTGCTTTATGCAATGGCACAATTATAGCTTGAAGCATCAGAATCAGCACTCTGTATCGGTCGATCACCATGACAAGGAATAGAAAGTCAGTATCGGCTGTAAATATCTTGAGCGTCCATAATATATAAAGAGTTGATCAGAGAACAACATTGACAACACTGTCATGCTTGCTTGATGCCTTTTAATCAAAGAGGGTCTCTTGTTTTGTTGCTGTTTTCAAATTTGGTGTTTAGATTCCAGCAGCCTTCAAATGAAATAAAAAATCTATTGGCTTTTATAAAGGAGACAGTAGTTCAGTTAAACTTCTCCTACAAAACACTGTGTGACTGTAAATGTTTAATAATTGAAGATTTGTCTAAAACAAATTACCCCCAATTTATTCAGTTAATTAAAAACATGATTATTTAATCTCTTTTTTTCTAACCAGTGTTTGTGCTGTTTACCTTCTGTAAAAATAATATAATTACAATCCAAAACAAAGTACTTTACTTGCAGGTTGCCTCATGTTGCTATTGCAGGTTGTGTTTATGTGTTGCACCATTTGTTTACTGTGTCAAATTTGAGTTTCATTTAGCCCAGCGCTTACTCATTTTATCCTCGGTACGAATAGGCCATTTGATGTGGAGGAAAATGTTATTTTAGTCTAGGTATCTTTTCAGTCAAGTTCTGGAGTCTAATGGGCTCAAGATCAAAACATCTCATTATGATTCACACTAACCTTAATAAAAATAGGACTTTTAAAGAATATTTTTTAAAGAATGAATCTTGAAATAAAATCTCCTTATTCTGGTGATCAATCTGTGAGAGAGCACATGCTTTAAATGCACCCGTTTCATATACCTTTCCATTCTCAGTTTCAGATGAAACTTTAGATTTTTTTTTCTTCCTTTTGTTATTGTACCAGTTCTGGTGATGTTTAATAATATAAGAGCAGGCGTCCATTCTGCTTATGCAAGCATAGTGTTGCTATACCGGGTTCAGAGCTTTTCATTTCAGGCCAAGCACAGTGGAGGCCGTCCCTGTGGATGCTGGTAAGACGCACTGATCATGAGCAGTACCAGTGTATCACAGTGTGTCGAGGCTTTCGGTCTGTAATGGAATCTGCAGTGGTGAGGAGGAAGTGGAGAACGAATGAAAGCAGAGGCAGCCTTTTTGGACTTGAATGAGCTTATTCATCTGCTCCTTTCCCACAGAATGCATTAGTAAGATTGAGATATGTTGGCTTTGAATTGACAGCCCATGAAAGTAAAAGTGTGCCTTGTGAACATGCTTATAATATCTGTGCGATGTATATATAGTTATAGGTCTATAAATATTTGGAAATAGACACAATTCTAACATATTTGGCTCTATACACCAACACAATAGATTTGAAATTAAACAAACAAGGTGTGCTTTAACTGCAGACTGTCAGCTTTAATTTCAGGGTATTTACATCTAAATTAACTGAACGCTCTTGGAATTACAACAGTTTACATATGTGCCTCCCACTTGTTAAGGGTCAAATAGTAATTGGACAGAACAATAATCAAAACTTTCACTTTTTAATACTTGGTTGGAAATCCTTTGTCTGGAACGCATAGACATCACCAGACGCTGGGTTTCATTCCTGGTGGTGCTCTATGGAATCAGATAAGTCTCTAAAGAAATTCACGCAAAAGACACAATATACACATGGGTAGCCAAATTCACGTGCATAAAACCAAATTCATGTGCATAAAAATTTTTATTTATATTCACAAAAAATTTTCACGTGCACGAAATAAAAATACATTTTCATAAAATACGTTTCACAAATGCAAAACACCATTTGCAAATGTATAAGAGTGTACAAAAAGTTTTGAATGTTTAAAGCTTGCGAGTTCCTCCTGAATGAGAATGTGCAAATCCTCTTTTACGTACGACTCCCCCTGGATACGTGTGTGTGTATTTTTAAGTCTTTCCTAGCCTCACTCTTTTTATCCATTATTTTGCCGCAGCTCCGCTCTTCTTATTTATTGTCTCGCAGTCCCATGAGCAAAATGTAGCCTGCAGGGTAATGATGAGATTTAACTATCTTTCGGACCACGCAAGCATAACATCGCCATTGTGGTCCAGCGGACTGCAAATTAAATAAATGAAATAAATAAATTATGGTCAAATAATTAAATAAATGAAAAAAAAGTGTGATTGCGACTGCGAACAGTCTGCGCAAATAAAGCACAGAGTGGGTGTCATTGACTACAGCTCTCATCTGATTGGCTGAAAGGTACGAGTTGCCCTGCTTCTGGCAGTAAAGACTCAAAAATACACACACACGTATCCAGGGGAGTCGTACGTAAAAGAGGATTTGCACATTCTCATTCAAAACTTTTTGTACTCTTATACATTTGCAAATGGTGTTTTGCATTTGTGAAACGTATTTTATGAAAATGTATTTTTATTTTGTGCACGTGAAAATTTTTTGTGAATATAAATAAATATTTTATGCACGTGAATTTAATTTTATGCACGTGAATTTGGCTAAGCATGTGTATATCGTGTCTTTTGCGAGTATTTCTTTTGAGACTTATCTGATTCCATAGTGCTCTGCCAGGCCTCTACAACAACCGTCTTTCCTGCTTGGGCATTTTCCCTTTTGTTTTGTTTTCAGCAGGTGAAATACAAGCTCAATCGGATTCAGATCATTTGATTGACTTGGCCGTCGCATACCGTTCTACTTCTTTCCCTTTAAAAACTGTTTGGTTGCTTTTGCAGTTTGTGTCATTTTCCTTCTGCACTGTGAAGCTCCGTCCAATTCTGACGTGTTTGTCTTAATATGGGCAGAAAATTGCATGAAACACTTCAGAATTCATCCTGCTGTTTTTGTCACTAGTCACATCATTAATAAATACAAGACAAACAGGTCCACGCCATGTCACTACATCATGCTTCACTGCCTAGGATCATGATCTTCTCCTCCCGTCACTCTGGTACCAGTTGATCTTGATTTCATCTGTCTATAGGATGTTGTTTCCAGCACTGTGAAGGTTTTTTTTTTAGAACTCTAATCTGGCCTTGTAAATCTTTGCATTATGTATAGTCAGATGCTTTTCATGGTCTTAATTAAAAGAGTTGGAACTTTTTGCATATTTTAACAATTTTATTTTATATAGTCAGTACAGATATTTAATTAATGACAATTATTTAAAAGAGTTTGAACTAAATATCTGACACTGTATCCTCAAATTGTCTGCAAAACATATGGAGATTAATTGTTATAAGACAGGAATCTGAAACAACAATTTCACAACTGCACACAATTTCAAGAAAATTTCAATTTTCAAAAGATGTCAGCTCATCTGGATGGAGATATTTTTATTGGACAAAGTTACTATTTTGCAGCATATGGTCAAAGTTGTAATTTAGCAACATATAAATGATCATTGGCAATTGTGCAAATATGCAAAGTTAGTTTTACATGAAACTTTGAAAACATGAAAAATTGTGATTTTTGCTCATTTAAAACATACAAAGTTACAATTTTTCTACATTTAAATGGTAAATAAATGATTCAGCAACTTTTAAATGAACAAAGTTACAATTTAGCAACATCTTAAAAAGAAGTTGTACAAGCTCATTTATAAATTTTTTTTTCAGCTCAGTCTCTTTATTCCACAGCGGAATGAACCACCAATGTATCCAGCATATGTTTTACACTGTGGGTCCTGCCAGCTGCAAACCAGTACTGGGAAACATCCATACACACTCATTCACACACACACACACTAAATTTAGTTTATTCAATTTAACAAGTGGCGACACAGTGAGAGTGGGGCTGTAGGTAGTGCTGTTGCCTCACAGAAAGAAGGTCGCTGGTTCAAGCCATGGTTGGGTCAGTTGGCGTTTCTGTGTGGAGTCTTCATGTTCTCCCTGCGTTTACGTGGGTTTCCTCCTGGTGTTCCGCTTTCCCCCACAGTCCAAAAACATGTGCTATAGGTAAATTAGGAAGGCTAAATTGTCCATAGTGTATGAGTGTGAATGGGTGAGTATGGAGTGAGAAAAAGTGAGTTTCCCAGAGATGTTCCGCTGCGTGAAACGTACTGGATAAGTTGGCGGTTCATTCTGCTGTGGCGACCCTGGATTAATAAAGGAACTAAGCCAAAAAAAGAAAATGAATAAATGAATGAATTCAACAAGTACAAGCTATAATTTTGCAAACTTTAAATATAAAAACTTTTGGTAATTAGCCAAATTATTGTATATCAATGGTTTGTTCTGCAGACAAAAGAAAAAAAAAGTAGCTTAAAGGGGCTAATAATTTAACCTTAAAAAATGGTTTTATTGTAGCTGAAATTGTCACCGACTCGGTCCCAGTCATTCCCCTCGCTGACCAGCAGAGGTCACCATCTCCGGACTTCTAACCATTACGTCATCCTTTTCACTCAGTTCCCAGCACACCTGTTCTCCATCTCACTAATGACCCACGTACCACATATAAGCAGCTCACACACACAATTCATTGCGAAGTCTTGTTTAGCCCCGGCCAGCATTACTGAGCGTTCCATCCTGCCTGATTTTCCCGTTGATCACTTCAGCCCGTTTCTCGACTCTGCTCTGTCTTCTGCCTGCCCTTGACCAAAAGCCTGATTACACGGACTCTGATTCTCGCTGCCTGCCCCTGACTAAAGCCTGTATTACGGACTCTGAACCACGCCGCCTGCCCTTGACTCAAGCCTGGTAATCACTCTGCCTCTGTTATCTGCTAATCATCGTTGAGTTGTATGTTGCCGTGCGAGGTGTTGATGTTTAAGTGTGACTTAATAAATACTGCAAAATGGATCCCTCCGTGTCAGTCTCCCCGTTACAGAAGACTTCGCCCAACACGGATCCCGCAGCCATCCAGGTTTTGTCTCACGAAGTCACAACACAAGCTCAGGTATTGTCAACACACCAACAACAACTAACACATCTAACCCAGTTAACAGACGAACTGGTGAAATCCCTACAAAACCTGCAAGCTGCTGCCACTGCGCAACCCACCGCCAACTACTCTCCAAGTCCACTTGTTGTTGCACAACCCCCGATGACTTCCGGAGTTCGATTGGCTTTTCCTGACAAGTTCTCAGGTAACCCAGCAAAATGTAAAGGCTTCCTACTGCAATGTAAACTGTTTATCGCCCAACAGCCCCATCTGTTTAAGGACGAGAATGGGAAAATTGCTTTTGTGTGCTCCCTGCTCACTGGGAAGGCGCTAGACTGGGCTACTGCAGTTTGGCCAGACAGTACCCCGATATTTCCCTCGTTTAATGACTTTCTCAAACGTTTCTGCACTGTGTTCGATCATCCGGAGGGTGGTCGTAACGCTGGCGAAGAGCTATTGTGCATCCAACAGGGAGATCGCTCCGCAGCTGAGTTCGCCCTGCAGTTCCGCACTTTGGCAGCGCAAACTGGCTGGGCTGATGATCCGCTTGCCACGCTTTACAGAAAGGCTCTAAGACCAGAATTGCAGCGAGAGATGGCATGTCTTGACGAGGGAAAAACACTGGATCAACTTATCGAGCTTTCCATCAGGTTAGACACTCTCCTCCGCACTCGCAATCCGCTCTGCTCAATTGCTTCCAGTCCTGTATCCCCTGAAACCTCCGCTGAACCCATGCAATTGGGTAGAACCCGCCTGAACCCAGAAGAGCGAGAACGACGGAGAAGAAATCACCTGTGCATTTACTGCGGACTTCCAGGTCATACGAAGGTTTTATGTCCCAACAAGCCTCTCCCTAAAACCCTCTCGGTGAGTGCAACCACTATGTTCACTACCACTAATAATCTTTTGAATCTGCCTGTCACTTTGAGAAACGATGGAGATGAGATTGAGACTATGGCCATGATCGATTCAGGAGCCGCTGGTAACTTTATTGATTACACGTTTGCCACCACTCACTCCATTCCTTTAACCTCCTGTGATTCCTCCATAGCCATCACTGCTGTAGATGGGCGCCCTTTGGGAGAAGGACGTATAAAATTCCAGACCCTGCCAATCTTGCTTCAAACAGGCTCTCTCCATGAAGAGGAAATCTCCCTTCTTGCCATCAACTCCCCTAAACACTCTGTGATTCTTGGGTTACCATGGCTACAACAGCATGACCCTCAAGTCTCTTGGAGAACTGGTGAGATCACAAAATGAAGCAATCAATGCTTTACCCAATGTCTGTACTCTGTTTCCCCTGTCCAGATCAACACAATTAACAAGACCGAAGACTCTGAACTCCGTCATGTTACTGATGCTTATCACGATTTAATTGAAGCATTCAATAAGCAGAAGGCTACCAAGCTCCCTCCTCATCGTGATAATGACTGTGCCATTGAGCTGCTACCCGGCACCACGCCCCCTCGTGGTCGCATCTTCCCTCTCTCACAACCTGAAACTGAAGCTATGAAGAATTATATCTCTGAGGAGCTAGAGAAAGGATTTATTCGACCATCTACTTCTCCCGCTTCAGCAGGGTTTTTCTTCGTCAAGAAGAAGGATGGCAGCTTACGCCCTTGCATTGATTACCGAGGCTTGAATGAGATCACAGTCAAATACCGCTACCCATTGCCATTGGTTCCTGCCGCCCTTGAACAACTCCGATCCGCCCAGTATTTCACTAAGTTGGACCTCCGTAGTGCATATAACCTCATCCGCATACGACAGGGAGACGAGTGGAAAACCGGGTTCTCTACTATTGACGGCCACTACGAATATCTCGTGATGCCCTTCGGCCTAGCAAACAGTCCTTCCGTGTTCCAGGCATTTGTAAATGAGATATTTAGAGACATGCTCAACAAGTGGGTCATAGTATATATTGACGACATCCTGGTCTATTCCAATTCGCTATCTGAGCATATCCAGCACGTTCGGGCAGTGCTCAAACGTCTCATTAAAAACCAGCTGTATGCAAAGAGCTCCAAGTGCGAATTCCACCAGACCTGCATCTCATTCCTTGGCTACATTATCAGTCCAGAAGGCGTGGCCATGGACCAGCAAAAGGTTGACTCTGTGACACAATGGCCGCAACCCGAAACCATCAGGCAACTACAACGATTCCTGGGCTTTGCTAACTTCTACAGGCGCTTCATAAGGAACTTCAGTTCAGTCGCTGCCCCACTGACCGCCATGGTAAAAGCCAACAATGCTCGCCTTAAATGGAACCCCGACGCTGTCCGAGCATTTACCCAGCTAAAGACTCGCTTCTCCAGTTAACCCATTCTGCGTCATCCTGATCCCGAACAACCCTTTGTATTCGAAATTGACGCGTCCAACACTGGAATTGGAGCCATCCTGTCCCAACGATCCCTAGTGAATAAGAAGCTCCATCCCTGTGCCTTCTATTCTCGCAAGCTCAACTCCGCTGAACGGAACTACGATGTGGGAAACTGAGAACTCCTCGCCATGAAAGCAGCGCTAGAAGAATGGAGACACTGGCTTGAGGGCGCAAAACACCCTTTCATCGTCATCACTGATCACAAGAACCTAGAATACATCCGGTCTTGTAAACGTCTGAATCCTAGACAGGCAAGATGGGCGCTGTTTTTCACCCGATTTGACTTCCAAGTCACCTATATCCCTGGCTCAAAAAACATCAAAGCAGATGCTCTGTCCCGCCTCTCAGACGATGAGACCTCTGAAATCCATGATGAACCCATAATCAAAGATCCTCTAATTGTCGCTCTCATCCAGTGGGATATAGAACAGGAGATCCTTCAAGCCGTCGAAAATAATCCTTCTCAGCAGCCCTGTCCAGAGAATAAAATCTTTGTTCCCCCGTCGCTTCGAGAAAGACTCATCTCCGAGGTACATGACCACCCCAGTTCTGGTCACCCAGGCAGCACAGCCACCGTACAAATGATTCAATCCCGCTACTGGTGGTCATCCATACACAAGGATGTAATCAACTTCATCAACAAATGCTCACCCTGTCAGATGTCCAAACACTCCCGTCACCGTCCAGCTGGATTACTCTAACCCCTGGAGGTGCCACATCGTCCCTGGTCACACATCGCTATAGATTTCATCACCGATTTACCCATATCTCAGGGCAAAACCACCATCCTCACAGTAGTGGACCGATTTTCAAAATCCTGCCGCCTTATCCCCATTTCCAAACTGCCCACAGCCATGGAAACGGCCCAGTTACTCTGCGAGTGTGTGTTTCGGTACTATGGTCTCCCCGAAGACATCGTGTCGGATAGAGGTCCCCAGTTTACATCCCGACTCTGGTCAGCATACTTTAAAAATCTCCAAATCAACGTTAGCCTAACATCCGGCTATTATCCCCAATCCAACGGGCAGACAGAGCGCTTGAACCAAGAAATCGGCCGATTCCTCCGCACGTATTGTCATTCGAACCAGAACGAATGGGCCAAATTTTTGATGTGGGCAGAATATGCTCAGAACTCCCTCAGAAAGGCATCTACTGGACTAACCCCATTTCAATGCGTGCTGGGCTTCCAACCTCCGCTCTTTCCCTGGTCCGGCGAGACCTCTGAACTCCCTGCGGTGGATACATGGTTTAAAAACTGCGAAGAGGTCTGGAACGCAGCTCACACTCACCTCTCTCACGCCGTAAGGCGTTTCAAGGAACAAGCCGATCGACACCGACGGCCTGGTCCTATGTATTCCCCAGGACAATGGGTATGGCTTTCCACCCGCGACTTACGCCTCAAGCTGCCCTGCAAGAAACTCAGTCCCAGGTACGTGGGTCCTTTCCAGATAGAAAGACAAATATCTCCTGTTTCGTTCAGACTGACACTCCCTAATCATTTTCGTATTTCCCCAACTTTCCATGTCTCTCTGCTCAAGCCTGCTGCTGGTCCAGCCGAGACGGATAGGGAGGTGGCAGCCGGTGAGCAGGGTCCCCCGCCTCTTATGATCGATGGCGAAGAGGCTTACCAGATCTACGAGATCCTGAGATCCAGACGCCGGGGCGGACAACTCCAATATCTCGTTGATTGGGAGGGGTACGGTCCGGAGGAGAGATCTTGGATTAACCGCAAGGACATCCTCGACACCACACTACTGGAAGAGTTCCACTCACAACATCCGGAGATGCCGGCCCCTCGCCCCCGTGGAAGACCCCGGCGTCGAGAATTGCCTCACTTCAGGAGCCGTTCGTTGGGGGGGGGCTCTGTCACCGACTCGGTCCCAGTCATTCCCCTCGCTGACCAGCAGAGGTCACCATCTCCGGACTTCTAACCATTACGTCATCCTTTTCACTCAGTTCCCAGCACACCTGTTCTCCATCTCACTAATGACCCACGTACCACATATAAGCAGCTCACACACACAATTCATTGCGAAGTCTTGTTTAGCCCCGGCCAGCATTACTGAGCGTTCCATCCTGCCTGATTTTCCCGTTGATCACTTCAGCCCGTTTCTCGACTCTGCTCTGTCTTCTGCCTGCCCTTGACCAAAAGCCTGATTACACGGACTCTGATTCTCGCTGCCTGCCCCTGACTAAAGCCTGTATTACGGACTCTGAACCACGCCGCCTGCCCTTGACTCAAGCCTGGTAATCACTCTGCCTCTGTTATCTGCTAATCATCGTTGAGTTGTATGTTGTATGTTCGCACAGCCGTGCGAGGTGTTGATGTTTAAGTGTGACTTAATAAATACTGCAAAATGGATCCCTCCGTGTCAGTCTCCCCGTTACAGAAATAAAACAAATGAGACTTTCACCAGAATAAAAAAAATATATTATCAGATGTTCTGTAATTATTTATTTATTTATTTATTTATTTATTTATTTATTTATTTATTTATTTATTTATTTATTTATATGTTTGCTTGTTCATTTATTTGTTCATTTACTTATTTATTTAGTTTGCTCTGTTAAACATAATTTAAAAAGAGTAAAAATAAAAGGGGACTAATAAGTCTGGAAGAAGAGCAAATCCATCGATGTGCAGTAATAATATAATTAATATAATAGTTAAAAATAGTAATTACTTGAAAGTTTTTTTTTTATACCTTTTGCTTATGAATTGGGGAAACACCCATTAGAAAACATGTCAAAACATGCTTAGTTTTAAAATAAATGCAATTACAATAGAATATATGATGATTCATTTTAAACCTCCTTCTTGAATCAAATAAATGGGAAAATAAAATTTAAAAAAACACTAATGCATGTTGATTGTTAATAAATTTGAAATTTCAGTGACAAAAAGTCTTCTAAAATGGACTTAACTGTATCCTGACATCATAATAAGGCCTTTCTTAAAACCAAATTGTCAGGGCAACTTGCACAACAATAGTCTATAAGACAGGGGTGGGCAAACTCTATCCTGGAGGGCCGGTGTCCTGCATAGTTTAGATCCAACTCTAATCAAACACACCTGCTTATAGATTTCTAGTGATCTTGAAGACACTGATTAGCATGTTCAGATGTGTTTAACTAGTGTTGGAGCCATACTATGCAGGACACCGGCCCTCCAGGACCAAGTTTGCCCACCCTTGCTATAAACACTAATGTTTTATTAATTGGAGGAGTGGCAAAAAAGGCTCCTAATCTATCATTTGCTGAACACCTCAATTCAAACTGCCTGCCGCAGCCCTGCATCTTTTATAAACTGATATTTTTGCCAAATTTATTCAAGGACAGAGTGCCCACATACTGTACAATACAATAACCTTTACAACCTACAATAACCTGGAAGATGATGAAAATGGAGTGCAGTGCAAACAAGTTTTCAACCTCCAGCAGTATCTTTGCCCTTTTTACATAGTTTTCTGGAAATGTTTCAGAACTATATAGTGTAAAATAAGTGTTATTAAACCTATTTTTTTGTATTTAAATGATCAGAATATCTCTGACCAGTCAGAATCATTTATTCCCTAGAAACATGTTATTATGTTAAATTAAGTGGATAATTCATTATGAATGTTGCATCTGCCACTATTTGCTAAATATTCTCAGTGCTTTAAAGCATTTAGCAGATGCTTTTATCTAGATCAGAGATACCCAAACTAGGGCCCGGGGGCCAAAGTAAGCTTTGATTTGGCCCACCATCCTATCTGAGAAGAAAGGGAGAATGTTGGAAACAGTTGGGGTTAATGCCTTTAATACACATTGTCATTTCTAAATTTTGTAATGGAATAAGTGTCATTATAAAATTTAAAAACCGTTATATATATATATATATATATATATATATATATATATATATATATATATATATATATATATATATATATATATATATTTATATGTGCTGTCAATCGATTACAAAAAATAGCTAATTAATCACACTTTTTTAAATTAATCGTGATTAATCACGATTAATCGCATTTAAAATGCTGAAAAGTGTCATTCTGGCTATTCAAATGTGAAATTAATGTAAATGAAAGACAAAAACTATTTAAATTCAAAATATAATTGTTTATTCAAATTTTTGTTAAACTTGTAACAGATTTCTTATTATAAATGACATACCAACAATAAACCATCAAGATCCTGGCTTGACAGCCATAATTATTACAGAAATGAAAACACAGGCATGTTAATGAAATTTGAATTTCAAAACAATCAATACCAATAAAGAAAACAATTATTTCAAAGTTGGACTCTAATTGGACTGCAAAAAATGCCAAAATAGGCGTCTAAACAATAAAGTATTGAATACAAACAATTGCACTTATTGTAAAGTTGTATTGCTGTGAGTTGAGAACGTTAATTATAAAGTAGAAACAATTTTGCTCAATTCTGCTTTACATTCATACAGTTGCTAAGACAGTCAAGTCCAGGCATCCCAAGTCTCCCGGAACTTGCGGGAGTATTCGCAAATTCACAGAGACTCCCGGATGCCCACAAATGAATGATAATGTCCCTGAAATCTGTCAAATAATTATATATAGTTGAAGTCAGAATTATTAGCCCCTCTTTGAATTTTTTTTCTTTTTTAAATATTTCCCAAATTATGTTTAACAGAGCAAGGAAATTTTCAGATTGTCTGATAATATTTTTTCTTCTGGAGAAAGTCTTGTTTGTTGTATGTGTTATTAATTTTTTAAAGCCATTTTAAGGACAAAACTATTAGCCCCTTTAAGCTATAATTTTTTTTTCAGATAGTCTACAGAACAAACCATCGTTATACAATAACTTGCCTAATTACCCTAACCTGCCTAGGTAACCTAATTAACCTTGTTAAATGTCACTTTAAGCTGAGAGAAGTGTCTTGAAAAATATCTAGTCTAATATTATTTACTGTCATCATGGCAAAGATAAAATAAATCAGTTATTAGAGATGAGTAATTAAAATTATTATGTTTAGAAATGTGTTGTAAAAATCTTCTCTCCGTTCAAAAGAAATTAGGGAAAAAATAAACAGGGGGCTAATAATTCAGGGGTGCTAACAATTCTGAATTCAACTGTAAATGTGCTGTATACTACATCACACGCAACTCAACCCCACCGCTCTTCATGTGAGTCTCGCGCCTACATGCCCCTACCCATACGTCGCTCCCTTCAGATTCAACATGCTTGATCGCTCTGGATAGCCTGTTGATGCGACATTAATTTTTTTATACTAAAACTTGCCTTTAAAAAGTGCTTGAACACATCGACCACAACAGTAAGTAAATAAAAACACTGCAACTGTGTTAATTGCGTTATTTTTTTAACGCGTTAATTATTTCAAATTAATCGCATAATATATATATTATGCATTAGTTAATATGACTAAAGTAATGTTTTCTATTTATTTTGAAATAAATTAGGAAATTATCCATGGCAACTTTGTAATACAGTTGGGTATACATATCTTCGGCACACTGCCCTCAATCAAGTTTTTTTTTTTTGGCCCTTCATAAGAAAAAGTTTGGGCACCCCTGATCTTGATCCACTTGGATAAAAGAACACATAGGCCATTTGCAGCAGAGCTAACAACACACGTACTGCACAATTTAAGTTATTAAATTAAGTTTATGAAATTAAGAATTTTTTCCATACTGTCAGTTCAATTTTTATCTAAACAGCACTCACTCGCCCAACATTTTTCATCAGTACTTACATGTACACGGTCAGGGTAATAGTTTATGGTACTCTAGTTTTACATAGAGTGCAGAACCCACTATGCCGCAGCAACTATCTATTGTGTGTTTAAAATCAGTCCTTGGCAGGCTGTCAGCCCAATAATATGCAAGGACAGTGACATATTTTTCTCTCTAAAACGCTAGGAGTTCTAAATAGATTCTGCCAGACTTCATCTCATGAACAAAAGATGGAGCTAAGTCAGTACAAATGAGCACGACTCCCTTATAAAAAAAAATATGGCCCTGACGTGAATAGACATTTCTGATAAACTGAAAGTTCTGCACATCTTCTATCATTGAAGGCCCAGTGTGGCAAAATAGCATCTTGTTTAAAGCAACTGTATAATACTTTTCTTGTTGTTGTTGTATGATTTATATATTTATATATAAATATATAAAGGCAGGTGAAACTTTGAGGTGTAGCTCAGCAACAGTGTGACAGGAATAAAATTCGTTCTCATCAAGGTCACTGTTTTCTGAATGATATTTTCATTTATGGATTGAATTTAATTGAAACGAATAAAGTGGAAAAATACATATTATGGCTGCACGACATTGGGAAAATGTGATATTGCAATATTTTGTCATTCTGCAATATTTATTGCAATATGAATACAATTTCACCAAATGACTTGATTATCTTTATTTGAAAATAATTTATCATTTTAGATTGACTTGGATGATTCTGTAGGGGAGTGTGTCTGCATAAAATCTAAACAAATTAACAAAACTAAACAAAAGCTATAAATACATTAATGAAAAGTGACAATTGAAACAAACAGGGTTTTATTGCTTTCAGGTACAGTAATTGAATAATAATAAAAAAAAAAGTTATTAAAGTTACTTATGGCACAATTTCTTATGCCCAAATGTTTTTATTTCCCAGTGATGGGTTGCAGCTGGAAGGGCCTCCGCTGTGTAAAACATATGCTGGATATGTTGTTGGTTCATTCCACTGTGGCAACCCTAAATGAATAAAGGGACTAAGCCAAAAAGAAATTGAATGAATGAATGCTTTTAAAATCCTCATACAGTCAGAGGCCTCAAAAACACATGCAAATGATAGACTCAACAATGCAAACTCTGCAGTGTGACTAATAGATGCTGAAACAATATATTGTGCCCTAATTGTAACAGTGGGAAGCTGAGAGCAAACTTGCGGATCTATGTGCAGTTTATTAATAACTGTTGTACAGGCAAGGGCCATAAACAGAAGCAAAACAATATCATAAGGGTAATGCAATAATCATGGTCAAATGCTGGCAAGGTCAGCTTAGGCGGCAATGGGTCAAGACGAGAAAGAAGCCAAGGATCAACACACCAGGAGAACCCCTTTGTAATGTGCATAATAGAAACAAGACTCAGCAATGTGTGAGTGGAGGTAAGGTGAATTTATAGTCCTTGTAATCAGATGAGCAGCAGCTGTGTCTGTGTGAGTGTAATCGCTTGCTTTTTTTTAAATGTCATGTATAGTTTTGAATGGGGGAATGGGGTTCATTGCATTATTCATCCGCATTGCTGACCATTTAAATAGAGACTAAGCTGATAAAAATTAATGAACCATTAATGTCACCATTAGATTTTCTTACTTGGAGACAATAAGCACCCATGATTAATCCTTCTACCGTGTCATTTTCATGGCATCATATGAACCAGCCGCAGAACATGCAGACTGATTCACATGGCCTCATCAGATTAAAATGCCCATTATATACTTAACGCCTCTAGATGTCAAAGAGGTTTCATTATGACGTTATAAAGTTATGATTCATTATGTTTTTAAAAGCTGTTCCGTCAAGGCCAATTTTTCAAATTATTCATTAACGTATTAATCAATCATCTGCAGAGATTAATTGTAGACTGGACTTATAAGGCACTAGAGACAGTAAAATTGTGCGATGAAAGGGTAAAAATAGTCTAGTTCAAAGGTATAAAGAAGTAGAACATGTCTTTCAAACTTCTTTTCTCCTTAATCTGCAATGCCACCTCTTCAAAAATAAATGCAAACGAGGTCAGATGAGGAAAATTAGTATGAATTAAACCAAAAGCAAACACTTTCTCTTTCTAGTGAAGCAAGCTTGATCATCTTAGCTCAAATACTCTTGTTTAGTTGCTGTAAATGGCTTTAGGCTTGCCCTAAATGGACACTCTATTGTATAAAAGGTCTTGCATTTCATTAAAAACCCCAGCTGGAGCCATGTAAAGTCCTGAGGCAAAGACAATGGGCAAGTCTTATTCCCTCCCGCTCTCCTACTTCTTGTTCTTGGTAGAGCATTAAAGTAAATGAGACAGCAGCAGTTTGAGAAAAGAAAGGCAGATGCACTTGATCAGCTGCAGTGGCAGAATAAACATCAAAATGAATAAATTGACACGCTTAAAATATTTAAATGTCTTTAAATAGATATTTAAAATATTTATTTAATGAGTATAATTTTCATAGATGTAGGATAAACACTTTGCTTTTATACACTGTAAAAAATTCCACATAATTGATTTGTGTTGGGCTGACATGAAGGAATTTACTTATTTAACAAATTTTTATAAATTTAAGAGGATTAAACATAAAATCATGAAATTTTGAACTCTCATGTGGAGCAATAGGGGGGCATCAAGGGCATAGCACTACAAAGGCCAAATTTCTGTGTAAATTGTTATGGTTTCGTGTCCTCATCGGCTCCTCTCTCTTTTGGGGTTCTGCAGGGCTCTATTTTAGGGCCTTCCTTTTCTTTCTTTATCTGCTCCTTTATCTCCCCCAGGGATGGGTTGCTGCTGAAAGTGCATTTGCTGCGTAAAACATATAAGTTGGCGGTTCATTTTGCTGTGGCGACCCCAGAATAATAAAAAGACTATAAGAAAATGAATGAATGAAAACAAAACTGAAGTAATGGTTTTTGAAGTATACTATTGGGGCCTGCCTGGTCAGTTTGGGTTCATTAGCTCAGCAAATTAAGCCTACTGTCACCAATTAAGGGGTGAAATTTGACAATCAAATTAGAGTGGTAGTTAAATATAGCTTTTTCCGATTAAGACTTCCGATTAAGACAATATATACCAGAACTATAGTTTGGGGCAGTAACCCATGTTTTTATGACCACTTGGTTAGATTACTGTAATGCACTTTATGTCCATGCCTGTTAACTGGATCTCATAAATATGACTACATTTCCCCCATGTTAGCTGTTTAACATTGCATTTTAGAATACAGTCTAAAATTATTTTAATTATTTTAGAGGGCGACGCAGTTGCACAGTAGGTAGTGCCATTGTCTCACAGCAAGAAAGTTGCTTGTTTGAGCCTCAGCTGGATCAGTTGGCATTTCTGTGTGGAGTTTGCATGTCCGCGTGGGTTTCCTCCGGGTGCTCTGGTTGCCCCCACAGTCCAAAGGCATGTGGTAAAGGTGAATTGGGTAGGCTAAATAATCTGTAGTTAGGGCTGGGCGATTTGTTTTTTTCCGATTTTTTCGATTAAATCGAATTTACGTTTTAAGACAATTTTATTTTATATTAAATCGAGGTATCGCAATTTTTTTTTATAAAAAAACATTAAATACATTATAATTGCACCAATGCACTTTGGTTCACTCTCTATTATCTGACTGCCTGTCTGAGTTTCAATCATGGTAGTGACGGACTGAACACAGATATTAGACAGCCTAATTAAACCCAATGCATGAAGTTGTGGGCATGAATTGCAAAGCTGCATGGTGCTATTACAACATATACAAGCATTATCTTAAGTTGTGTATTTTTCTTTTGTTAATACGTTTGGATCAAACGCACTTTGGTCCACTTTCTCACGCTACTCCAGCACTGCCTGATGAGGGGATTTACATTCCGACTCATGCAACAAATGAAATCCTACATGACTTCACGCTTTACTAAGTCACGTCTGTGCGAATTGTCAAGACATATTCCCTTATCATATCGATAAACTCGATCACAACATGTATGAAGGAAGTAAAAACCTGCCATGTGAAAAACCACGCATATCTTAGTTTGAACTGTGCTAAATCGGCTGAGATCAGGCTGGCTTCTGTAGATCAGACAGCCTATACAGATCCTATACGATAAGTATTGTTAATGACATGAATTGCATGTTTTAAATGACAGGGAGACATGCTACATTTAGTTTGTATTGTAAAATATAAGTAATAACCTAGTACACAGTGAAATAATAATTTTTGAATGGCTTGTCTATTGGTGGTGTAGCTAATGCCGTTAAGCTTAAATGGACTAAGCATATTTTTATTAATATTAAAACACATTAATTTAAACTAGCCATCCTTTGTTTTTTTTTTCTTGTTTTTTTCATTTTTATACATTTTTATCAAACGAAAAATGCAATGAATTGTTTATTTTGGTTTTATTTTATTAGAATTAATATAATTATTAGGCGGTACAACTTCTCTATAACATTAGCTCTGATTGTGTTTACAGATATTTACAAATAGATTTTTTGGCTCAAAAACATTTATGCCTGTTAATTTCAGTGCTGTATTTTGACAGATTTCGCAAAGGCTTCAGCTATTCTATCTTTCAGCTGGTATAACAGCCTCAGTTTTGCGACTTGACTTCTGTGGCATCTGTTTGCGGGTGACAGCGAGAGAGAGATTAGATCAGGCCCCAGATGTGGCCGCACGTCACAGTTACTTCACTGCAATTTTTTTAATATTGGCTCATCTAAATAAACTTTTCATTCGATTAAAAGCCGAAATATTGCCAGACAGACAAAGCAACTTCGTTTTTTGAAAAGAGCGGCTTCATTCAGATTCGGAGGGTTATCAACAATGTTTATATTTTTTAGGCTTGGAACAGCCTTCTGTTAAAAGATTTTTGTGTTCATCCTTGCTACAAGCAAAAAAAAAAAAAAAAAAAAGAAATAAACTTCATTGAAACAATTTATGTATTGCATGGCCATTAAAAATACAATGTTCCTTAACCAGATAATTTTTCAAGTTACTTATAAAGAGAATGTTACTTCAGTCATATTGTTGTGATGTTTTAAGTTGACTAGTTACACAATAAAAAAATAAATAAAAAATCGAAATCGTGAATCGGTCAAACTTTATAAAAAATCTAGTTTTTTTTTATTATTTGCCAAATAGCCCAGCCCTATCTAGTATATGAGTGTGAATGAGTGTTTATGGACGTTTGCTCATTCTGCTGTGGCGACCCCGGATTAATAAAGAGACTAAGCAGAAAATAAAATAAATGAATGAATTGTTTAGAATCTCTAAATGATCTTGCCCCACCTTACAGTAAATCTCATCTCTGAGCTGAGACACCCACATTAACCCACCTGTGCTTTTAGTTTAAGTTACAATTAAGAGTTGTCCCAAAAGAAAAACAAACAAAAAAACACTCAAGAGTTGTTGTTTCATCTCATTTTAAATAAGTAGTTTGAACAAACAGAGCCTTGGTTACAAATGCACAAAGGTATATTTGTTACTATTGTTTTTTATCTCTTTTTTTTACTGTAGATCTTTTAGCAAAAATTAAGCTGGTTGTGGCACGCAAGAATTTCTCTAGGGATTTTAGGTATTCTTCTCATCCTACACTCAAACCATGAGTCAAAAGACTAAATCGTTACCCATAAAAGCTTTAGTGGACAGAGGATGGAGTACAGAGGAAAAAGAAAGTGAGTTCAAGACTACAAAATTGTAGTGCTTGATTGACTGTATTGGTTGTTCTACTTTTTAAAGAAACACTTCACTTTTAGGCTCATCTTACAAATACACAACTGTTGAGTTTTATCATTTTTTAAATCCATTGAGCAGATCTCCGGGTTGGCAGGAGCACTTTTAACTTAGTTTAGCATAAATCATTGAATCAGATTAGACCATAAATATCTCAATCATAAATATCTAGTTTAAGGAGTTTTAAGTATAAAGTTTTTGCACCTGTTTAAGCAACCGTACTGCAGAGAAGTTCCTTGAATATCACAGCAGAATGAGAGTATACTTCAAAGCCATGTTAGCCTAGAAAATAGCAACTATATAATAGTTGTTCCCCTTCGGTTGGGGAACTTCAGTGCCATGAATGGGAGGATTCGGATCAGAAGCCGCTTATCTGGAGAGTATTGAACGGGCCAATGAATGAAATTAATTGGCAGCGTAAGCTTGCGCAGGTGTGTGACATCTGCAATTATCTCAGCATATAAGCACACCTGAAGCCAGCAGACGCCATCCTTTTCGCTTCAGATCCTTTCTGAGTGAGTCGATGAGGGTTCCTCTTGCTGATCAGCACTTCAGAGCGAACGAGTGTGTCTCCCGGTCCAGAGTGGGTCTTCGCGGTGGCAGACGGTCGAGCTGGGTTACTCCCTTGCCTGCGGTTCTTTGGGTCCGGTCCTCCAGAGCGGTGCGTATAGTTGCAACTTTCCTAAAAGAGCAACACAGTCGTGCAGCACGTCCTTTTCAGGATGGCGCTCCGACTGTGCGTTTCTGGATGCGGGGGTTTCCTGTCTCCGGATGATGGACACGATCACTGCATTGCATGTTTGGGGGTCCAGCATGTTAATGCGGTGCTCGCGGGCGGTTCATGTCGTCATTGCGATGCCATGACCGTTGCACAGCTAAGATCGCGGCTAACTTTCGCAAGAGAGCGAGCCACCCCAGTTGCCTCCTGCTCTAAAAAAGCAGCGGGCGCTCGGGCAGATCTGAGGGTTTCAGCGGGAGCTAATCCGCCGCCCACGGGCTCGCGGACCTCTCGCTCCTCACGGCGCTCCATCCAAGCTTCGGGTGGTGAGAGTGATCCGTCTAACCAGATGGTAGCTCTCACACTCGCTGACACCGGAGATCAGATGTCCTCCGCGGCATCGGAGGGTGGGCTTTCACTGTCCGACGAAGATCCGGACCCGCTCGCCCCCTCCGGGCAGGTGAGCGCTGTCAAATCGGATCCTGAAGCGGACATGTTAGCCGTGCTTTCCCGGGCTGCTTCGGCCGTGGGGTTGGAGATGGTTTATCCCCCAGCTCCGCGGCCGGACCGACTAGATGGGTGCTACGTAGAGGACCAGAAGGCGAAGCCTTCGAAGCCTCTCGTCCCCTTCTTCCCGGAAGTGCACAGTAGGCTCACGCAGTCCTGGAGGGCACCTTTCTCTGCCCGTGCTGCGAGTGCCTCCGCCCTCACCGCCCTTGACGGCGGAGCTGCCAGGGGGTATGAGGCGATCCCGTCAGTGGAGCGCGCTATCGCGGTCAATCTTTGTCCGCGCGGCGCCTCTACGTGGCGGGGTTTGCCCCGCCTCCCGTCCAAAGCCTGTAGGTTGTCTGCCTCCCTCGGAGCCAGAGCTTATAAGGCTGCAGGCCAGGCTGCTTCTGCTTTGCACGCGATGGCCACCTACCAGCGCTACCAAGCGCAGGCGCTGGCCGAGCTGCACGAGGGCGGGTCCAACCCAAGCTTATTACATGAGCTGCGCACCGCGACCGACTATGCTCTTCGGACTACTAAGTCCGCCGCGTGTGCGCTGGGGAGGACGATGTCCACACTTGTGGTTCAGGAACGCCACCTCTGGCTAAACCTGGCCGATATGCGCGACGTTGACAAAGTTCGCTTTCTTGACTCGCCCATATCCCAGGCTGGCCTGTTCGGCGACACCGTCGGTGAATTCACCCAGGAATTCAAGGCGGTGAAAGAGCAGTCGGATGCGATGGGCAATGTCATCTATCGGCGTGGCCGTAAGCCCGCTCCGCCCGCCGAGCCATCCACCTCCGCTGTTCCTCGCCGAGGGCGCCCGCCAACGAGTGCTGCCCCGCCCCCGCCTGCGCCTCCGGCCAAGCGGGCGCGGCGTTCACCTCGAAAGCAGGCAGCCCCTCCTGCCCAGGGCGCCGTTAAGTCCGGTAAACGGACCGCGAAGCGTCCCTGAGACAGGCCATCCGGAGAAGAGGAAACTTGCTCTTTCCCCGCTGGAGGGCGGGGCCCCGATAACAACGGTACTTTTCAGTGCCACCAAAACATCAGTAAAAGAGCACTTTTTCCCTTCCCCGGATGTGACTGCACGAGTTCTGCCAGTCCGGGACGCGCTGCCTTCCGGCTCGCAGACTCTACGTGCTTCGCCAGTGGCTCACGAGCGCTGGGGGGACGGTCTCCCTTTCCTCAGCCCTCCAGCCCTCTCTCCGGAGTCAGGGTGCGGAGCCAGAGCGAATCGCTCTCCTCCAGCTCTTCCGCGGGACCCTCGTGCTTCCCGGATCAGCACACCCACTCCGCGCTGCCCCACCGCTGGTACGTCAGCGATTGTAGCGATGACTCCATTAGCGAGGGCTCTGCCTGCCTGGTTAGCGCGGGCCAGCCCCTCGCGGTGGCTCATACGCACAATCAGACTCGGTTACGCGATTAAGTTCGCGAAACGGCCCCCCAAGTTTACGGGCGTGTATTCTCCAGGGTCAACCCCCTGTCCGCCCCTGTCTTGCGAGAGGAGATTGCTGCCCTCCTGGCGAAGGGTGCAATCGAGCCGGTTCCTCCAGCCGAGATGGAGAGTGGGTTTTACAGCCCATACTTCATCGTACCCAAAAAGAGCGGTGGGTCACGGCCAATCCTAGATCTGCGCGTTTTGAACCGCTGTCTGCACAAGCTGCCGTTCAGAATGCTCACGCAGAGGCGCATTCTCCAATGCGTTCGTCCTCGGGATTGGTTTGCAGCCATAGACCTGAAGGACACGTATTTCCATGTCTCCATTCTTCCACGCCACCGCCAATTTCTGCGGTTTGCGTTCGAGGGTCGAGCGTGGCAGTACAAGGTCCTCCCCTTCGGGCTCTCTCTGTCTCCGCGGGTCTTCACCAAACTCGCGGAGGGTGCCCTAGCGCCCCTTCGGCTCGCGGGCATTCGCATACTCAATTATCTCGACGACTGGCTGATTTTAGCCCACTCGCGGGAGCAATTGATTATGCACAGGGACAAGGTGCTTCGGCATCTCCGCCTACTGGGGCTTCAGGTCAACCGAGAAAAGAGCAAACTCGCCCCCGTGCAGAGGATTTCTTTTCTCGGGATGGAGCTGGACTCGATCACCATGGTAGCGCACCTCTCCGAGGAACGCGCTCGCCTGTTGCTGAACTGTCTGAGGGAGCTCGACAGCAAACTAGTGGTCCCACTGAAGTTCTTTCAGAGGCTCCTGGGGCATATGGCATCCGCAGCCGCCGTCACGCCGCTCGGGTTGCTCCATATGAGACCACTTCAGCACTGGCTTCACGATCGGGTCCCCAGACGCGCATGGCACGCGGGCACACACCGGGTCTCGGTTACTGCGCTGTGTCGCCGCGCCCTCAGCCCTTGGAACGACCCCTCGTTCCTACAGGCCGGTGTGCCTCTAGGACAGGCGTCCAGCCATGTTGTTGTTTCAACAAACGCTTCCAACACGGGTTGGGGGGCCGTGTGTCGCGGGCATGCGGCTGCGGGCCTTTGGAAGGGTGCCCAGCTGCATTGGCATATCAATCGCCTAGAGCTGTTGGCAGTGTTCCTCGCTCTCCACCGCTTTTTACCGGTGCTGGAGCGGCAACACGTGCTGGTCAGGACGGACAGTATGGCGGCGGCGGCGTATATCAACCGCATGGGGGGTATGCGCTCTCGCCGCATGTCTCAGCTCGCCCGCCGTCTGCTCCTCTGGAGTCACCCGCGGCTGAAATCGCTGCGCGCCATTCACGTCCCAGGCACGCTCAATTGTGCAGCCGATGCGCTCTCACGACAGCTGTTACGCCCTGGAGAATGGAGACTCCACCCCGAGTCTGTTCAGCTGATATGGGCGCGATTCGGGGAGGCCCAGATCGATCTGTTTGCTTCCCCCGAGAACGCTCACTGCCAGTTGTTTTTTTCCCTGACCGAGGGCTCTCTCGGCACGGATGCACTGGCCCACAGCTGGCCTCGGGGCATGCGCAAGTATGCGTTTCCCCCAGTGAGCCTGCTCGCGCAGTTTCTGTGCAAGGTCAGGGAGGACGAGGAACAGGTTCTGCTAGTTGCGCCCCTTTGGCCCAACCGGACCTGGATATCAGAGCTCTCACTCCTCGCGACGGCCCTCCCCTGGCGGATCCCTTTGAGAGAGGACCTACTCTCTCAGGGACAGGGCACCATCTGGCACCCTCGCCCCGATCTTTGGAACCTCCACGTGTGGTCCCTAGACGCGAGGAAGACTTAGGTAACCTACCGACTGCGGTGGTTAATACCATCACTCAGGCTAGAGCCCCCTCCACGAGGCGCGCCTACGCCCTGAAGTGGAGTCTATTCACTGAATGGTGCGTCTCTCGCAGAGAAGACCCCCGAAATTGCCAGATTACTGTTGTGCTCTCTTTCCTTCAAGAGAAGTTGGACAGCAGGCTGTCGCCCTCCACTCTCAAGGTTTACGTGGCCGCCATCTCCGCTTATCATAGCGCGGTAGCTGGCGGCACCGTGGGAAAGCATAACCTGGTCATCCAGTTCCTTAGGGGTGCTAGGCGGATTAATCCATCTCGCCCCCCTCTCATGCCCTCTTGGGATCTCGCCCTCGTTCTCACAAGTCTGCGATCCGATCCCTTTGAGCCACTCGAATCAGTATCTCTAAGATTTCTGTCCCTGAAGACAGCTCTGCTGGTTGCGTTGGCCTCCATCAAGAGGGTCGGGGACCTGGAGGCATTTTCGGTCAGTGACTCGTGCCTGGAATTCGGGCCGGATTACTCTCACGTCATCCTGAGACCCCGCCCCGGTTATGTGCCCAAGGTTCCTACCACCCCCTTTAGAGATCAGGTAGTGAACCTGCAAGCGCTGCCCCCGGAGGAGGCAGACCCAGCCCTTTCTTTAATTTGTCCAGTTCGCGCTCTGCGCATTTCTGTGGACCGTACTCAGAATTTTAGATCATCTGAGCAGCTCTTTGTCTGTTATGGCGGTCGGCAGCAGGGAAGTGCCGTATCAAAACAAAGATTATCCCACTGGATTGTGGATGCCATTTCACTCGCTTATTCGAGTCGAGGTCAGCCGTGTCCCCCGGGAGTTCGTGCACACTCCACTCGGAGCGTTGCATCCTCTTGGGCGCGTGCACGCGGCGCCTCTCTAACAGACATCTGTAGAGCTGCGGGCTGGGCGACACCCAACACATTTGCAAGGTTTTACAATCTGCGAGTGGAGCCGGTTTCCTCAAGGGTATTAGGTAACCCTTTGGTGATTGAGGAGACAACTCGGTAGGGTGTTGAAACACGCTTGCGGCGCCATTCTCCCTAACACGGAGGTACGTGCGCCTTTTTTATCTGTCAGTAAAGTTCCCCGTCAGGTGAGCCCTGCAGATTCCTCCGTGGCCCCCAGCACTGACTCAGCGGAGGAGTCACTTGCTGGCCCACTACGTTGTAGGTCTGCCCGCTGGTCAGCCCGCGTTTTGGGTATAGGTGCCTGCTATGCGTGATCCCCACTAGGCGATCCCATATGCTTATTCCGCCACGGTTAAGTCCCCCCCCTGGGTGGACCCGTGTCTTCCCTCTCCGCTAACCACTCTTTTGCTATGCGTACCCCCCTTTTAGGGCTAGTCCATAGGTAAATTCTGCCATCTATCCCCCCCTTGGGTAACGGATGGCCTCCGCAGCGTCCTCCCTATCGGGATTGCACGCTTCCCAACGTACTGTCGTATTCCTAGAATTATCTAGATGCTCACGACTTCCCAAAGAATATATCTAAATCCGTAAAACTTCTGTTGAAGTAGGATAAATTAGGGCCAGGGACACGTTGGAGGACCGCGCCCCCCATGATGTGGGTGCGTCACGCTTGCTTGACTATCTCCTCATCGGGGGTGTTGGTAAGGTGCAGTCATTATGGCGCTTTCCATATTCTCCCATTCATGGCACTGAAGTTCCCCAACCGAAGGGGAACGTTCGAGGTTACAGAAGTAACCCTTCGTTCCCCGAGGAGGGGAACGGAAGTGCCATATTCCGTCGCCATAATGACTGTCCCTTAGCTGTTTGAAAGTCTCTTCAGCTTAAAAGGATGGCGTCTGCTGGCTTCAGGTGTGCTTATATGCTGAGATAATTGCAGATGTCACACACCTGCGCAAGCTTACGCTGCCAATTAATTTCATTCATTGGCCCGTTCAATACTCTCCAGATAAGCGGCTTCTGATCCGAATCCTCCCATTCATGGCACTTCCGTTCCCCTCCTCGGGGAACGAAGGGTTACTTCTGTAACCTCGAACGTTTTCTCATATTCATTTGACATTACCATAAGATGTAGCCACAGAAGAGTATAGTTTTAAACCAGACAATTATGCTAATGGTCTAATCCGATTGATTAGGCTATGCTAAGCTAAGATAAAAGGGCTCCCTCCCTCCAGAGATGAAATATTATTGATACAGCTAACAAATACATCTGGCTCATGACACAGATTAAATTTTTCCAAACAAACATAGAAAAAACTTATCAAAGTAGATTCATTGAGCAGTGGCTTTAGATATTACAGATCAGTTCAAACTTAACTTGTAGACTTTTGTTATTTTTTTATTTTATTTTTTTTGATTCATGAGTTTATTAATCAGAGAAGAAGAGGGCTAAATGTTATGATTCAAACAGGTAAAATTAAGCATAAATTACTAAACATAGACAAAAGAATCCATGCAACTAAACAAACATAATAAAAAATACATATATTGATTAGCAAAAAATAGCAAATCTGTAAATAATTTACGGCTGTTGAGAAGCACATGCTTGAGTTTTGCCCGTGGGCTCAAGGATGCATGTTTCACATATGGAGGGTGCAATCCAGTGAAATGAAACAGTCCACATTCCTTCTCTCTCGATCTTTTTCATATTATGCCACAAGGGACAGAAGTACTTTTATGAAATAGGTTTTTTTTTTCATCATTCTCACACAGAATATGATTTAAACACAGTTGAAATTACTAATAGGAAATAATCCAATTCTTTTCTGTGGCTCCATGACATTCATCTGTTTATTATTATAGATTTATGTGTTTGGTGAGTCATTCTACTGAGTTTGTTTGTCTTAAGGGTCAACAATTTGAACGCCACATTTTGACTGCAAATCTATTTTCTCCCTCTTTCTTGTTTATTTAGATTTCTATATGCTTCTACTGCTCTTGATTAGATCTCCAATGATTCTCATCTGGATGATTTTCTTAGAATTCTGTTCTTATTAAGTGCTTTAACATTTCTAAGAAAGAAAAACATGTAGTCATGGATTGCCAAGAGATATTAATAACTGGATACATTAAAAGTGCTGTATGTAAGTTCTTCTACTCTTCTAATGCACAAAAACAAAATAAAACATAATATGTTTGCAGATATGTATACGATGTGAACATTCTTGTTTATCTGAAAAACTGAAGTCAAATATTCTGCTTTGAAAATTTTCATGCCAGAATGCTGTCTTTGTTTTACGTACAGTAGTTCTTTTAACCCACCCAATGCCAGTTTAGCCAATTATATTTCTGCTCCCTGGGTTGCCTTGTTGGAGACCACATAGTTCATTCATTCATTTAGAAAGGCTCTCAAAGCATGCATTTATGACCAAAATGTGGCCTTTAGTGGACACTAACAAACACTGAAATGAGACGCAGATTCACAGTTCCTCGGAGGTTATTAATTAGCAAATAATCTAAATATTACCAGCATAAACAATAGGTGAGCAGGTTACATTGTAACCCTGTGTTCTAACAACACCCTGACGATATTTGCAGGGATAAGTAATTAGGCTGTTTGCATCAGACGAATCACGACAGAAATTTACATACAGCCATTCAGAAGCACATAATATGCACCCACTCTCGAAATGGTAAAGTTTATAATCTAATTAATACATATTAAACCTCTTTAACATTATTTACATGCTGAATCACAATGTGTTGGTTTGCACTGAGTCACAGTTCTAGGGCTCTATTTTGACGGTCCATGCGCAGAGCGCAAAACGCAGGGCGCAAACGCTTTCAGGGCGTGTCAGGACGCGTTTTTGCTAATTTAAGGACGGAAAATCTGCCTTGCGCCGCGGCGCATGTTCTAAAAGGGTTGAGTTTATTTTCTTAATGAGTTATAGGTGTGTTTTGAGAATAAACCAATTAGAATCTCATCTTCCATTCCCTTTAAGAACCAGCTGCGTCGCGCCAAGAGCGCATTCGCTATTTACAGGACGCAAAGTAAGTCTAAGTAGAAAAAATGAGCATTTCACAAGCAAACAGTTAACAGTTTTTTAACAGAAAACTGTTAAACAGAGCATCTACTGCATGAGAATGAGAGATAATGGATCACTTTCACTTTCGCTCTTGGATAGGGAAACCTTTACGCACAGACATCAATTAGTCTATAAATAAATACTTTTGTTTGTTAAGCGGAAATATTTGTTTGAAAACTATTTCTAAATTCAGTTCTAATTTCCAGCAAACGAATAAATAAATAATAATAACATAATGTGCTCAAAAACCTGAGTTATATACTAAAACACATGCTGTGCCCCATATGGTCTAAAACCTGACAGGTGGGCAAATCTAAGCTTGTTTTTAATAAAAGAAATATAAATATGGATATAATAAATAATATTGCTAATAATAATAACATTATACAAAAGCAAATTGTTATGAATGAACTGAAAAAGCCACATAAAAGCAGTGGTTTTTCATATTTATGTAGGCTAGAAAATAATATGTTTTGTAACATTTTAATCCTTTATATTTATATTCTATATCTATTCTTATTATATCCTATATATATCCTTAATATTTACATCTTTTCATATGTAAAGATATTTGCCTATTGCTCTCTTGTGCGTATTAAGCAGTGCGTAAGTGAGGCGCAACTCTGCGCCGGAGTTTAGACCGGGTTAGTTTAGGTCTAATGAAAAATCTATTACAGATTCTCAAAATGGCAACGCGCCAGCGGCCAGCCTCAGAACGCCTTCCTTTTTAGACCAGAACGCCTATGGGCGCAAAAATGAGGGCTAATGCATTTGCTATTTAAACAGCGTAGCGCAACGCCTCAAAACGACTCTTGCGCCAAGCTGAAAATACCAAAAGAATACTGCGCCACGCCTTGCGCCACACTGCGCCGGGTGTATGATAGGGCCCCTAGAGTTCAATTTTAGATGGTTTATTTTATTTTTAAGATCTGAGATGAACTATCTGCTGCTGCTTTCAGTAGTATGTCAATAAATGTCATGTAAATTGACATTCAAACAAATGTATTCATTCATTCAAACTCACATTTTTACCATTTCACACTGAATAAAGCACATGAGGTTTATCTGAGTTAACAGCACTTTCAGTTATTCCTGTTGTTGAATCCACAATTCCAATTGTTTATCCAGTTGCATGAAATAGAAGCTCCTTCTAATAAATCAATTCGAGGTGTTGGTTAGAACAAAAATTCCTTTTAATATGGAAAATATTCCTTCTAATGCATGCTGTTGCTTTTATTTAGAACATGATTTAAATCAACCTTTAGTCTCGGCCGTCAGACTTACTCCTGTCCAGGAATGTAATACCTAGTTCAATTACTGGGTATCAAACATACATACCGTACCTTTAAAATACAGAACAATATAGCAAGATATGTCATTATTTTTGGAACACTTGCACAAAGTTTACATTTTTTATGCTTAAATTGACAATTTTGCTATATTTAGACATAGCTGCAATTTTATGACACATAAATAAGCAAAATTCCAATTTTGCTAAACTTTTTTTTTCAGTTACACCTAATACACAATTTACAACTTTGCAACACTTATACCCAAAGTTCTAATTTTACAAAACTTGCTTAAACCTTCAATTTGTAACACCCAAATAGATACATTTTCAATATTTTAATACTTAAAGGGGATGTACTGTATTTTATCATGCTCTTTTTGCCTAATCTCATATTGATCTCGAGTACCTATAGAGTAGTTCTGCATTCATCTTTTCTTTCTTTATTGTAATAAGACAGTATAGAGTGACAGGAATTGAAGTTAGAGAGAGCTGACAAGTCTTTAGTTTTTAAATACCTTAAGGAAAACTGATTCAACACTGTGCAAGTGAATATCTTCTCATACAGATGTTAATAAAATGAGAACAACTTTATTAACGTAACCTTGTGACACATACAGTGTGATCATCATTCTTGGCTAGTTGGTTGGTTTGCTTGGAGTAAATGATGTGTTGTAAATCCAGCAGCTTTAATCTCCACTGCAGTGTATGGGGCTGCATTGTATCATGTCATAAACCATATGTGTCAGCATGGAATTATACAAGTTATACTTTCTAAGTAACTCGTGAAGGAAAGGGCAGCTGAGGTATTAAAAACTTATTTGTGAAATTGTTAAATTGGC
Organism: Danio rerio; assembly: GCF_052040795.2. NCBI lineage: Eukaryota > Metazoa > Chordata > Actinopteri > Cypriniformes > Danionidae > Danio > Danio rerio. The sequence continues at coordinate 22,924,726 of NC_141030.1, forward strand.
TGAATAAGATCAGCTTTCCCTTATGCCACTTTTTTGGACTTATTCTGAGCCAAATCCTGTGTAGATATATTGAAGCATGCTCACACTGTTCACTCACATGATTCTTCATGAGAGGCACCCATAGAAGGATTTCCACCCTCGGTTATGCAACCAAGAGCCAATCTCTGAAAAAGAAATTGTAAAACTAGATATGACCCCCAAGTAAGATTTTAGGAAAAGTAAAACTATCATGATATGATCACACATCATTTTTTGAAGCATGATCCATGCTGAGCATGAGAGTCTAGCTCTTTAACTGTGTACACACTCTAGATGCATAAAATAGCATTATACCACCCCGTTAAATAGACAAATGTTATAATTTTGCAATGCTTAAATGGACAACTTTTTCATGTTGCTATTTAAAATTTTGCTGCAATTCAAAATTTAATTTTACCATCACTGTATGTATTTCTATATCATAAAATTAGTCATAGTTTAACTGAGCGAATAATAGTTTTTGAGACATCCAATACTGTGACCTATTTGTCCCAATGTTGTTAGTGGAGGAAAATATGTATCCAGTTGTTATTACAACAACTCTCTGTACTAATATTTTAATATTGCGTTACTCAAGATTAGGAAAGAAAGATTAGCAATATCCGTCTTATTGTGAATAATGTGTCCGGGCTTCAGATGTGGCTTAGCAGTAATGATCTCAATAATGCAGAAATAAATAAAGTGAGCCGTTGGGTTTGAAGAAACCGTGCTGTCCTCTGATCAGAGAGAGTGCAGGCTGGAAATGCCCTGGGTAATGTGATTTGTCACAGATCCAAGGGTACCAATGCATAGCGAACACTCCACTTTCTCTAAAAAGACACACTACAACAGTGATCTGCTGCACATGCATGATGTATACACTGGAATACTCTGACCAACACTGTGTGTGTACGTGTGTATTGTGATTTTTGTCTTTGAGGTTTCCTGAGAAGAGCTTCATTTGATTAGTTCCCAATGGTTTAGCTATCAAATAATTTATTTGATGATTCAAACATGTTCATGGAAGTTCACATCAGTTTTGTTCATCTGTATAAAATTTGCTTCATTTTTTTTAGCTTTTTAAATGATTATTTTGATATTATGAGTACATTATTATGAAAGCCCACATAGCTATTGAAATTCTTTTTAGATTTAAAACTTTAATTCAGTTATTTTGCTCTCAACTGAATCATTTGATGATCCATTTAATGCGGAAGGGAGTCTCTCATAGTAAACTGTCAGTCGATTTAAACTGAATGAATAATTCAGCTCTCCAATTATTGAAAACCCTATAAGTATTACAGATATTTACCTCGTTCAAAACTACTAAAAGTTTCTTTTGACATACAGCTAAATTAAAATGTAAAATAAATTTATAATTTAATTTATAATAATTAAATTAATAATGTGTGTGTGTGTGTGTGTGTGTGTGTGTGTGTGTGTGTGTGTGTGTGTGTGTGTGTGTGTGTGTGTGTGTGTGTGTGTGTGTGTGTGTGTGTGTGTGTGTGTGTGTGTGTGTGTGTGTGTGTGTAATAAAAATAAATAAATAAAAACACTGCCACATGCCACATCAAAAATTTTTGTCTAAATATAGGCAAATGTTGCAAATTATCACTGACTATGTTTACATGGACATCAGTAATCAAATCATTTGCTCTAATCTGAAGACAATAATATAATTAAAGTGTTTACATGAGTTAATTTTTGCATGTTCCTTTTATAATCCCATTGTACATGTTAAAGCACATCATTTGATTAATGTCATTGCATCACCAGGCTATCCACTTTTCCTCCGGAGTTTCATGGAATTTCGGGTGTTTCATTTTTGATTTGTCAACTTTAACTGCAGTTTGGTTACTTTAACTTTCATTCATGAACTTTTCATGCATGCCTCCTGTGACAAGGGGGATATTGGATGTGAGCATGAACTGCTGGAAGAGTGTTGTTTTAATGGAATTTGATACAACACGCCATATGGGGGAAAAAAACCCTCTGCATTTTGTGATGCTGGTGTCTTTGGTCCTTCACTGTCTCAGTAGGTGCAGAGAATAGTGTCAAACAGCCATGTGTACATAGACCAGGGGAAAGAAAAGAAAGAAAGAAAAGGGCCACATTGTACCCTGATAATGTCAACAGACTGGACTGTTTTAGCAACTGGCTGAATGTAAAGGAGGACTAAGCTAAATTGTTTCTACTTTATAATTAATGTTGTCAGCTCTCAGCAATACAACTTTTCAATGAGTACAATTGTTTGTATTCATTATTATAATTATCATAATTATCATAATATCATAAAATAAGTATGATTATAATAAATCATAATATCATAATTATTTTCCAATTTCCATATTTGCAATGCCTGTAGTTTGATTTTTTTTTGCCGTCCACTTAGAATCCAACGCGGAAATCATTTTAGTTTTTTATTGGTTTATTGCGGGTACATTGCTTACATTGCTTACATGAAGAAATCTGTGTGACAAGTTTTTGTAAACAAACATTCCAGTAAACAATCATATTTTGAATTTAAATAGTTTCTTTGTCTTGAGTTTACATTACCTTACACTTGAATAGCCAAAATGCCAAAAAGTTTTAATATTTTAATTGTGATCTTACTGTAATCTTGGAATTACTCTAGATTAATCTAGATTAAAATGGCCCATTTTTATTCTGCCCAAGGCATTCACAATATGAATAATGCGCCACCTCAAGCCAGGTGGTGCATTAGACCAGGGGCTCATCTCATGTTTCCGAATGCACCATAAACTGCTTGTGTTCTACTATAATTGGTGATTAAAATAAATGATGTTCAATAAGATGAACTTGTGTTTACTGTTTATTAAGTTAAACATGAATTTTAAACTGTAGGCCTACGTAAGGCGTTACTTTAATCAGACTAAAGTCATAACTGAACTAAACAGAAATTGTATTAAGATGTGGAGTATGCATATATTAGTGGCATTATTGAAGTAAACTCAGCAATCAAACTGTTACTGTCATGTAGGTCTTTTTGGCATATTTTCTGACAAGATCCATACACTCGGCTGTCAGTAAAGGACCGCACACACACACACACACACACACACACACACACACACACACACACACACACACACACACACACACACACACACACACACACATCATGAAATGCAGAAGATTTTTTCTTTCCAATTGGCAAGCATTATTAAATTCCATAACACTCTCACCAGTCTTTACTCCTTATTTGCTTCTAATACCCCAGTTTGTCACGGGGACATGAATAAAATGTTTATGAGTGTATGTGAAACTCCCAAACTGCAGTAGAAGTCACCCAAAGTTACAGGAAACTCTTACACGAAAGCACTTTTCTTTAACACCTTAATTATATTATTGCCTATTAAGGCAAAAAACTAAATTACAGACGGCTCACCGGTTTGACTTTCATTCACCTTCATTCATTTTAAAAGGCACCTGGTTCATTTTATTTCTATATGTTTTACTCGAACGCATAAACTCTACAAATAGTTAGATGTAGAGCTAACATTAATCAGATGCACTCTAGTCAACTGCATCCATGTTAGCACGTCACGGTTAATGTGGTATTATTACAGTAGGAATACACACAGGTGCGAAGACTCGTTCTTACCTAGAGTGCAATTCGGCCAGGTATGCATCCGCGCTACAATATCAAGGTGAAAGTCTTCATAGTTGCATAGAATAGACCCGGCTCCCAACGAAACTTTGAGATTAATTAACATAGATATTTTTATCAACCAATAAGAGTCTTATGTTAACACAGCGCATTAACGCCGATAACGCCCCACCACTACATATAAGTAAAAGTAAATTGAGCAAATTTGAGAAGATTGTATCAAACTGGTAGCCCTTCACATTAATTGGTACCCAAAAAGTAGCTCTGGGTTTTAAAAAGTGTGGTGAACCCTGGTATAGACTATCCTGTTGCAAATTGAGGGAAAAATCTCACACGATGGTAATACGTTTTGCATTAAACATTTTTAATCAGGTCAGCTCCGTTTAACTGTTGGATGATGTGCAAAAATATTGCCCTTCGGTTATTTAAGAAAACTCATCATCAAATGCATTAAGACATTTTTTAGCCATTTTTGCCAAGCCAAACCTAAAAAAAATCTTTTTTTGGAGAGAGAGCGAAAAAAAATCCCCCTAAAATCAATTATCAGACATGCAGGCATCACGAAAGAGACTCAGTTCAAAGGGAAGAGACTAAACAAGAGCAAAAACTCACTGGAAGGCTGGAGCTCTTTTTCAAAGGCAACCTTTTCCGTTCCATCTGAAACTTCTCTCATTTGCTCATTCTTTCATGTTTTTTGCGGTTTGTGGAAAAGAAAGCAGGAAAGCCCGTACACAGCCGCTGACCTCCCGTTGTTTGGAAGACACAATGGGATAATTGGAGCCTCGGGCCAGAAACTAGAAAAACAGCATGCTTTTACTGACAGGTTGAGTCTGACATATGTCTCACTTAGCGCTTCACATTCCCCAAACAATTCTGGCTAATTACTACATATTTTTGCTCCTAATTAAACCTCTCTAATATAATCTAATTACCGCTCTGCCCACGAGGAAGTGAGGTTAATTTTACTTTACGAAATAAAGGCCGAACGCAGTGCTGGTAATCACCCTGGCCTGTAAAGTGGAGGTATATAAGCTATCATCTATTATTTAACTTGGCTCTGAAGCTTATGTGTTGTAATAATTGGAGGTTCTGCTGCAGGTTCAGCCAAGTGAAACTTATTAACACACTAATTAGTTAAGTCAGTTTTACCACAGGGGGTTCATGAGCATTTCTTGGTTGTGATTCAAAGCCTCGCTGATCTCTAACCACGTTTTCACCTGATTTTTTTGCTCATGTATTTTGTCGATATTTTTGCGTTGCTTTGTTTTGTTTGGTCTCTTGTCAGCTTGTCATGTTTTCCCTTTTATTGTGTCTGTCATAACTCAAATAAAATGTTTGGAATTACAGGCTATCGTTCTGCTTTTACAAATATGTGTAAACAAGCTTTTCAGAGTTGGTAATGTTTTTTTTTTTACCAAGGTTTCATTTATTTGGTCTAACTTGTGCACGCTGTACATCTGCATTTGCTATATCTTTACACTTTCCAAGTACATTTGGACCAAAGAAATTGATAGTTATAAAACCTAATATTTATAATAATAATATTTATAACCTAATATTTTATAAAATCTCATTTTCAAACAAAACTGTTTTATCTAAACAGCAACTAAAGAATGTTGAAAAATGATTTTGACCATGTAAATTCATTCAATCATTTCCTTCAGCTGATTTTTCAGGGGTCACCACAGCAGAATGAACCGCCAACTATTCCAGCATATGTTTTACGTAAAACATATGCTGGATAAGTTGCCGGTTCATTCCACTATGGCGACTATTATTGTTATAGGCTATGGCCTGATTAATAAAGGAACTAAACTAAAAAGAAAATAATTGATTAAATGAAGCCCAATATGTCTAAATGACTTCGACTCACTGATTCAAATAATCCATTTACATTTACATTTACATTTAGTCATTTAACAGACGCTTTTATCCAAAGCGACTTACAAATGAGGACAAGGAAGCAATTTACACAACTAAGAGCAACAATGAATAAGTGCTATAGGCAAGTTTCAGGTCTGTAAAGTCTAAGAAGGAAAGTATTAGTAGTATTAGTATTTTTTTTTTTTTTGGGCACAGTTAGTGTGATATTCAAAGGCAATTGCAGATTAGGAAGTGAAGTGGAGACTAAATAGTTTTGTTTTTAGTAGTTTCTTGAAAATCGCGAGTGACTCTGCTGTTCTGATGCAGTTAGGGAGTTCATTCCACCAGCTGGGCAGATTGAGCGTGAGCGTTCGCGAAAGTGATTTCTTCCCTCTTTGGGATGGAACCACGAGGCGACGTTCATTCACAGAACGTAAGTTTCTGGAGGGCACATAGATCTGCAGAAGTGAGAGCAGATAAGAAGGTCAAAGTGGTCAAAGGTCAAAGTGAGTCTGCAGTCACTGGTTTAATTGATCTGTTCAGAGCGGGTCTCCAGCTAACGATTCACTGATTCAAATGATTTGGTCAAAATAAGACTCTAGTAAACTATTCACTAAATTTACAGACTACTTCAGATTATATAAGTTACTAATTTTCAATTTTAGGTTTAAATATTGTAATCAAAAATCATGTTAATAAAAAGTAGTTGTACTTAATCTGCTATATATTCATTCTCTTACATTATTGCTGCTTTAGCATATACGGTGATATAATGTAGTTGGACAAAGTTGCTATTTTAAAGCATTGTGTAGGGACAAACTTGCAAATTTACAACATTTCAATTTTCTAAAGTCTCAAACTGCAGAAGCTTAGTGGTTAGCACAATCGCCTCACAGCAAGAAGGTTCCTGGTTCGAGCCCTAGCTGGGTCAGATGGCATTTATGTGGAGTTTGCATGTTCTTCCTGTGTTCGTGTGGGTTTCCTCTGGGTGCTCCGGTTAATTGCTTTAATTCATTACACACATGCAATGTTTTAAAACATTTTAAAGGGCCACAAAACCCCACTGTTTCAGCAGGGTATTTTCACACATTTACTTTGGAAAAAGTCAGAAAGTGGGCGTGTCCAGCTCTGTTTATGGGGGAGTGTCAAAGGAGGGAAAGAGGGAAGGTGCATAAAAACAAGCATAAAATGAGTGTCGGTTTGGGCACACACAGAGGCAAAACAAACACACAGACGCAGGGGAGAAAGACAGTGAGTGACTGTGTTTACATCTAATCAAATAATTTGCCAAATTATTAAATGGTGGACTTTAACTGCAGTTTGGCTCTTTCATTCAGGAATTTCATTTATGCCCCTCTTGAAAAATGAAATATTTGAATTGAGGTACTTTGTATGTAATTTTAATGCAATGTTAGATACTGCATGGCGAATAAAAGAAAAAACCCTCTGCATTTCTCCGTAACTTAAATGCACTTGGCAGGTAGTGTCAGAAACCTGTGTGTGTTATTCCGCTCACAAAATGCGGTGAAAATCCTGCATGACGGTAATAGTTTGATTGCGGTGTTTACATGTTTACACTCAGAAAGCAGCATTTACAGCGGATCTTTCAGTCCATAATATTGTAGTGATATTAACATACTGCAAACTTTATTAACTTAGAAATCATTTGACTAAGGTATGTCTTTAAACACTGAAAGAGTACTGCTAATGATATGAACTAACTTTGCCATCTGAATAAGGAAACAAAAACCACTAGTCGCTCACTTAGAGACAGGACAATCAACACCAACTGGAGCCACGTATTTTTTAAAGGGAGACGAGCGGCAAATTTGGATTTCACCATTTCCAGATGAGAAAAGCTCACGGGTAAACAATGTTCCTTAGACATGTATTTTTGTCACGTGTCGCGTGCACTGTAATCCACACGTTAGGTCAACTGCACTTTCATAGAGGGAAATGAAAACAAAACCTTTACTGCAGTGAATTATAAAAGCAACACTGATGATACCTCCAAACAATTCTTCTTCTCCCACTTGTTTTGGCAACACAACGTGGCATCTCTCTGCCACCTGAACACTGTGCAGGTATAAACAGTCTTTAATGCTATCATGCATATTATTAAAGTTGCACCGCATACAAAATAGAGCGCGCTGATTGGTTTGAACCAGGTCTTTCTCATGAATTAATGTTGCACACTCAGAGGTGTCACGATGATCTTGCAGGTACAGACAGTCAGTCTATTAACTGAAATACGCGCAAGTGCCTAATCAGCGTGATGCAGCTTAAAAATTTTGTTTCAAACCGGAAGAACGAATTTGCTCGATCTAACGCAAAAACAACCAATTTTCACTTTTTTGTGAAATATATGTGTCAGTGTTTTTAGCATCGCTGGACACATATATGAATGTAAACAGCTCAAAAAATGTGTTTTGGTGTTTTATGACCTTTTAAACTTGTAAAACTGACTCTTGATCACATTTGATGATGATTAAAGATCCTAGCAAACCAAACAGATTTTTTATTCTCGGTTGCTTTGCACACGTCCTGTCTTGTTGATATGATTATACACGTTACTGCGGAGACATGTTAACACGCAGATGTCAATCAATTCGGTGGGCAGGGAAACTGCACTCCTACGTCAAGTTGTGGTGGGCCTCAAAATGGGAGGGATTTGGATGCTGATTTAACACAGAAAAAAGAAACTTATTATGTTTATATCACCGCAATATGACTGGACACACTATAACTACACACAGTTCTGTCCAAACAGCTTAAAAAAGTTGATTTTCTCCATAGGTGCCCTTTAAGTCATAATTATTAACCCTACTGATTTATTAGCCCCCTATATATTTTTCTCCAATTACTGTTTGACAGAATTTTTTTCACCACACATTTAAACATAATAGTTTTAATAACTAATTTCTAATAACTTATTGATGATGATGACTGTAAATAATATTTCTATAGATATTAGATTTTATATATATATATATATATATATATATATATATCTCGATAGATAGATAGATAGATAGATAGATAGATAGATAGATAGATAGATAGATAGATAGATAGATAGATAGATAGATAGATAGATAGATAGATAGATAGATAGATAGATAGATAGATAGATATTATATAAGATATTAATATTCAACATATAGCTCAATTTAAAGGCTTAACTAGGTTAATTAGGTTGATTAGGCGAGATAGAGTAATAAGGCAAATCATTGTATAATGATGTATTACATTTATTCCGTAGACAATCAAAAAAATATGAAGAAGCCTTAAGTCTAATAATATTGACCTTAAAATGTTAACATTTTTTTACAAAAAACTATTCCTATTTATAATTAAAACTTGCATTTGGCTTAAATTGAACCAGAAACAAAATAGTAATATAATATAAAATATATCATAAAAAATAAACCAGCATTAATTTGAGCTCTTAAACATTTCCTGCACAAATTTTACGTAAGAAAAATATAAAACATTATTAAAATTTAATTTTATGCTTTGTGTTTTTTGTGCAAAATAGAGCCTTAAGATTCTAAGCATAAAGTGTATTTTTTAGATTAGAATTCTACATTCTTTATCAATTTTAATTCAAAACCTTGAAGCCTGGTATCTCAAAATGACTTAGAATACAAGGGGAGCTTTATAATCCCATGGTGGCAAATATGTCCTATATGTGCTCTCCTTAAAGATTTCAATCTAACGCTCAACCTCGGAAGCTGCAAATGGAATGATATTTATCAGGGTTCTGAACTCACAGAGAGAGCGATGAAATAATCATCTATTCACACCCCAAAAATATGTCATCTCTTGTGCTATGTCTGTTTTTAGCATTCTAGAGTGTGCATCTGCTCCAAGCATTTGTTTTGAGTGTCTTGAAGTGCCTGCTTTTTGTTTTAATCCTCCATTCTATACATCGCAGGGCTCTTTCCTCCAGTTTTACTTCTTATTCTAAAGTTAAAATCAAAAATGAATCATTATGTCACAATTAGAGCTGTCAGAAAAAAAATTAACATGGAGGCTTGATAAAGAAGATTACTGTGGCTTTAGAAGTCACTGAAGAGTAGTATTCATGCATCACCAAACAATAGTTTTTCTTTTGACTACAGCCCATAGTAATGGAGATATGACTTCTTCATCTGTTATATTTTTTATCTGTGTGCTAATGTACAACCTAACTAATCAATATGTGAATACATGGCTGATGAATATTTAATAAGCTGCTGTACGATCTTAGAAGGTTACATGGCAACATCTGCATGACCCTATTAATATTCATGTAGTCTTCTTTAATTTTGCAATGGCACTTTTAATGGACCAGAATGCACTGTTGAAACATAAAGTGCATGTAAATTCCGATGCATTAGCAAGCTTTATTATATTTGTGGTAAATCAATTCATCAGTTTTACTGATATTTGTACAAGTGTTTTTCTTCCCTACTGCATTTAAATACTTTTTAAAGTATCCATGAGTATTTTACTTACTTTATTTGGTTTACTACACTTCAAAACGCCATATTGTGATATGTTTTACCCCATTACCTATCATAAGGTCTCAGAGATGTGAAAGTAGGGTCCTGATTGTGAACAAGCTGAATCTTATCAGTAGACCACAAATTGCACAGAACAGTTAATTTGTGACTTTTTAATTTCACTGGTTAGAGATCAAAAAGGAACTGTTTCAAATGATCCATTTAGAGAGTCTTCTGTTATGAAAACCTTTTTAATAATTATTCACTTCGTCTGATTGACAGTCAGCACCTAAACGTGTTAAAAATAAATTCATTATTTTTGAAAGTGTAACATATCAACCGTTTTTTAAATTACCTTTAATGTTTAATAAAATGGTGGCCGACAGAGCTTAACACACTGCAATTAAAGAAAACACATGCAATTACAAAAAACACCTGCAAATTAAAAAACAATCTTCAACAGTTTGACAGCACGTGTTGCAAATTCTTAACGCAAAAAAAAAAAAACTGAAAAAGCGTGCTGCATTTTGTCACAACACAAACAACTGAAGAAACTGCTGCATTTATTAAATGCACTGCATATACTAATAAAACAACGTTTCACATTTAATTATTAGTTTATTTTGGCTTATAATTGACAAAAGACTACAGAATCATATAATCAGGATATTAAAACAAAAGAAAAACTTGCCTTTAAAAGACTACCAACAACTTCAATTAGCAACAATCATGTCATAATAACACATCTTTATCTCAGCAGGATCCGTCATGTTCTTTGGTCCCCTTAAAACATTTCCATTGTGTTACAAGGATAATTGCAAGTGCTGTGGCAAAATGCAGTGTGTTTCTTCAGTTTTTTTGCATTGTGACAAAATGCAGAACATTTTTTCAGTTGTTTGTGTTGTGAGAATTTGCAACAAGTTTGCTGTCAAACTGATGAAGATAGTTTCTTAATTTGCTGGCGTTTTTTGTAATTGCATGTGTTTTATTTATTTTTTTATAACAGCGCATTAACCACTCTTGGCCACCGTATGAAACAAATACATTGACAGAAAGCTTATTTCTTTTAAATTTCTGATACAACAGTATTAAAGTACACAAGTTTCATCAATAGTGCAAATTGATTTAAATGTACTTCCCCTACAATTAGAGGTTTAAAGGGTCACATATAAACCAAATGTATGCTTAAGTCACATCTTGCTTTATAGAGCCATTTTGCCAAATTATTTGATTGTTACTTCATTAGGACAGGTTTTTCAGGGAAAGGGAGTCAGATTTGTCCCGGGAGTCAGATTTCGATACAACACCAGGAGACACCAAAGCGATGTTAAGGCATTGGGTTCCATCTGTCAATGTTGGTCCAGCTAGTTGGTTAGAGTCTGTTCTTGCTGCAGCCTGTTGCATGATGTTGTACTGCATCAGATCCAATACGTAGTGGAGACATGCATGTGCCAACTCTAATCCCAACCCTCACAATTATTAACATCTACACCTACCCTAACCCTAAACCCAACTGTCACAGTAGCATGGACCTTTATAGTGAGTGTTACAATGTCTACTATGTATTTGACCTGCTTCAGTATGTGATTGTGCTATGCAGCAAGGATGTCTTTAGTTGTCTAGTTGTTTGTCATCAGCTTGGTGTGTACTGGCCTTTAATGACTCACTGATTCAAATGATCCTTTCAGAGCTGGTCTGCAGTAACTGATTCAATTGATTTATTCAGAGTTGGTCTCCAGCTGATGATTCACTGATTTAGATGATTCTGACAGAGTAAAGTCGCAGTCAGACTGCACTCTACAACCCATAGACTTGCATTCATATGCATGCAAATGGAAGAGACTGGAAACGCAAGCTAGTTTGGCAAGTTTCACAGCTCACTGTGTTGCAAAGTTCAAGCTTGGGGAATTCATCAATCATCATGTGATTGCGCGAGACTAATAGAGGATCAAAACATGGCCTCTCTGTAAAGAAATTAAAAATGTGCGATGTCCAATCGCTCAATTTTTTAGATATCTTGTCAACTTGTTTAATCCTGCCCCTCTTCGCAGTGCTGTTCAACATTATTTCACATGCTCAAATATACTGTGAACGCAGCACTCGTCTCTAGTAAGCTATTTACTAAATTTACATACTGATTATGCCAAAAACAAGAGAAAGATCACACACTATATGTTACTGATTTTTAACTTTAGGATTAATTATTGTAATTTAAAATAATGTTAATAAAAGTAATCGCACTAAATCTGCTATATATTCTTCCTTCTGCATCATTGCTGCTGTAGAATATACTGTAATAGATATACAACTAGAAGTTTTTTTTCGGTAAAACTTATTAAGTTTGTAGTTAATGTTAGTTAGCGCCTTATTTAACATATTATATATATATATATATATATATATATATATATATATATATATATATATATATATATATATATATATATATATATATATATATTAAATGTGTTAATACATTGGTTGACATGAACTAATGGTGATCAGTGACTTCATTTAGCATTGCATAGACTTTGTTAATGCTAATTTACCAATTTTCTGATGCATTTCTTTACATTAACAGATTAATTAGTTCATGTTTATTACAGTACATTCACTAACGCAATTGTTCATGGATCACATAGCTTGACATAACAATAATCAGCATGTTTATTCAGCAATACTAATTCTGTTGTGTAACAAATGTATATTAATATGTTATTTAATGCATTAGTTAACATGAACAAAATAAATACCAAATGTTAGTAACACATGATAATAATGAGTTGGTGTACACTTTAAAATAAGGTTCCTAATTTCCTTAACAGATGCTTTGGTAATAATAAATAATGTAAGTGTAGAGTTCACAAACATGATGTTTTTAAAAGTTTTTTATTATAAAAGTAAAAATTTTTTGCTAAATATATAAACATCCTTCAATACAAAGTTTAAACTAGTAATACTTAAGTACTAAAATCAAGTACTTTTGTAATTTGACTCAAGTAAAATGAATTGAATGCTTTTTCTGAAGTGTAAGTGCTTGATTTTTGTACTGCATCCTCCACAGCTCTGAGTAAATTTTAATAGCAGAACCTTGCATAAACTCTTCTATCTTTGTAGAAATGCTTTCAGCTTCACTAAAAGTTCATTTCAATTGTAAGTCAGGGCTACAGCTTGTGTCAGCCAGTTTGACAAAATCAAAGCTCACCCTCGGGCAGCACAAACGTCTCACAATGGTGCAAAATGCTGCCATTTTTAGCTTTCCCAGGTGCTAAACACAAAGCATGGCTCCATACCTAAAAACAGTCTCCGCCACGAATTGCTTTCCGAGATCATCCTGCATAATAATCTGCTGTTTGATAAAATAAAATAAAATTAAATAAAAACATTACTTAATTTTTCTATTAAGAGAAGTAGAATTAAATTGCTTATCAACTAACAAAAGAAGCTACTGTATTTAGCAGAATCTCTAAGCTGCACTTTATCATACAATTACAGGGAATGGGGACCATTAAAATGGGCTGCACTGAGAGTTTGTAGTTACTCTGACGTGTTAGAAAGGTGATAGATATCATCATTGGCTGTATGTTACGTATTTGGATGAAGCGAGAAAGATTTTAATCCATTCGACGTTGATGATTCTTATTCTCGTGGGTAGAAACTCTTTTGTCCCCATTTTATCTTGTAATTAGTCCAATCTTTGTCTTCAAGTTGACTCATTGGGCAGTATAGCTGCTATTCCCTTGGTTTTCTGAAAGAACCTTAGTTGAACTTGAGGATAATTGAGATAATGACGATTGCGCTCAATGCATATTGCTAATTAGCATTCGTGGCAGTTTGCTTAATCCATTTAAGACCAAGTGCTCATGACAGCAAGGTCACTCGAGCTGAGTAAATTCAGTCGTCTCAAGTCGAATTAACATCCTAACAATGAAGGCACACAATGTGCTGCCATATTTCCATTTCTGACTTTCTTTACTGATAGCTGCCAAATCATCTAGCGCTGCTTCAAAAACGGGTTCTTTTCAATTCATTGGCCATGCATGAGAGTTTCGTTTTATATCAAAATTGCATGCTACTGAACTGATGTGACCGTATCATTATGTTGATGTTTCCCCATATTCAGATTTCTTTTTAATTAACGTCTGCATTTCTAAAAGCAGAAATCGTTCAGAAATGTAAATTAAAAATGCATGATTTGTATTCATATCATCAATTTGGTTATGAAAAGCTTGTATAACTTTTTCAAGGCTAGGTTTGATTTCAGATTCGTTTTATTTGTGGAAATCATGGCAGCTTAAATGTGAGTGTCTGCAATAGTTTTTAAGTAATGAAATCAATTCATTTTCAAATGGATTTTTTAGGTAAGTTAAATAAAATTATAAATATTATAGTTTTTTTTTTTTTTTTTTGGTCATTTTAATTGTAATTATTAGGTAGTAGTTTTGTTGAAATATTTTTTTCTTAAAACATTTATCAAAAAAAGATTAAACATTTAAACTGTTTGTTCCTTAAAGACTAGTATCAATACATCTAATACATTAAAAAGGGCACCTAAAATGAAAATCTACTTTTGTAAGCTGTTTGGACAGAACTGTCTGTACTGTATATTGTGTCCACTGTCATATTGTAGGGATATAAACCCAACAAGTCTCTTTTATAAAATTTCCTGACGTTAAAATAGGATCCAAATCCCTGTGATTTTGAGTCCCACCACATCGTAGGAGGACACATGGGGACATTTTCTAATTTAACATTTTTTAATATAACATTTTTTCATCATAGCAAATGTCTATTAAGGGAATTTCTATAAATGATTAATCTTGTCAATAGAAAATGCCAAAGTATAGGTGAAATAATTTACACTGTAAAATGCTGAGTTCCACACAATTCCATCAAGTTGTCCCAACACAAATCAATTAAGTTAACATAAATTTAGTTTTTATATCTAAGTTTTTATAAATGTCAGTGGATTGAACATACAACAACATTTACATTTACATTTAGTCATTTAGCAGACGCTTTTATCCAAAGCGACTTACAAATGAGGACAAGGAAGCAATTTGCACAACTAAGAGCAACAATGAATAAGTACTAAAGGCAAGTTTCAGGTCTGTAAAGTCTAAGAAGGGAAGTGTTAGTAGTTTTTTTTTTTTTTTTGTACAGTTAGTGTGATATTCAAAGAAGCAATTGCAGATTAGGAAGTGAAGTGGAGACTAAATAGTTAAGTTTTTAGTCGTTTCTTGAAAATAGCGAGTGACTCTGCTGTTCTGATGCAGTTAGGGAGTTCATTCCACCAGCTGGGCAGATTGAGCGTGAGCGTTCGCGAAAGTGATTTTTTCCCTCTTTGGGATGGAACCACGAGGCGACGTTCATTCACAGAACGCAAGTTTCTGGAGGGCACATAGATCTGCAGAAGTGAGTGCAGATAAGAAGGTGCTAGGCCAGACGTCACTTTGTAGGCAAACATCAGAGTTTTGAATTTGATGCGAGCAGCAACTGGCAGCCAGTGCAAACGGACTAGCAGCGGAGTGACATGTGCTCGTTTAGGTTCATTGAAGACAACTCGTGCTGCTGCATTCTGGAGCAGTTGAAGAGGCTTGATAGAGTTAGCTGGAAGCCCAGCTAGTAGAGAGTTGCAGTAATCCAGTTTGGAGAGAACAAGAGCTAGAACAAGTAGTTGAGCTGCATGTTCAGATAAGAAGGGTCGGATCTTTCTGATGTTATAGAGTGCAAATCTGCACGATCGAGCAGTTCTAGAAATGTGGTCAGAGAAGTTTAGTTGGTCATCAATCGTTACTCCAAGGCTTTTCACCATTTTGGATGCAGTAATGGTTGCCCCATCCATCTGGATTGAAAAGTTATGGTGTAGAGTCGGGTTGGCAGAAACTACAAGCATTTCCGTTTTTGCGAGGTTCAGCTGAAGATGATGATCTTTCATCCAGTGTGAAATATCCAACAGGCAGGCTGAGATACGAGCTGGAACCGAGGGATCATCAGGATGAAAAGAGAGGTATAGCTGGGTATCATCAGCATAGCAGTGGTAGGAGAATCCATGTCTCTGGATGACTGGTCCTAGAGATGATGTGTAGATGGAGAAGAGAAGTGGCCCAAGAACAGAGCCTTGAGGTACCCCAGTGTTTAGATGCTGTAGGTTGGACACCTCTCCCCTCCAAGACACCCTGAATGACCTGTCAGAGAGGTAAGATCTGAACCATTGTATAACAGTGCCCGCAACGCCCAGTGACTCAAGCGTAGATAGCAGGATCTGGTGGTTGACAGTGTCAAAAGCAGCTGACAAGTCCAGCAAAATGAGAACTGATGATTTAGAGTCTGCTTTAGCCAGTCTGAGATCCTCCACGACCGAGAGCAGGGGAGTCTCAGTTGAGTGGCCTTTCTTAAAGCCGGATTGCTTGTTGTCCATGAGATTGTTTTGAGTAAGAAAGTCCAGGACTTGATTGAACACTACTTTCTCCAGAATCTTGGCCATGAATGGAAGCAGGGATACTGGTCTGTAGTTTTCAAGTAGCGTATGGTCCAGGTTGGGTTTCTTTAGCAGTGGGGTTACCCTAGCCTGCTTAAATGTAGTGGGGAATAAACCAGAGTCAAGAGATATGTTAATTATGTGAGTCAGTGTTGGTATGACTGCAGGAGAGATGGCTTGCAAGAGATGAGAGGGAATGGGATCGAGTGGACAGGTGGTTGCATGACAACAATTAAGTTGGCTAAAGAAAAACTTTTGTTGTGAAAGAATTGTGTTGTGTCCTTTCATTTAAGTAGCTTAAACAAGCAGCAAAAGTATATTTTTTGAGTGTATCATTGTCATTTAGCATAATGTAAAAATTGTCAATTCAAGTACAAAACTTATTCTGACCTAATGAAAAAGGCAATCACAGAAAAAATAAATTATTATGCACTCATTTTCTTTTTCAGCTTAGTCCAGAATGAATCGACAACTTATCTAGCACATGTTTTATGCAGAGGATGCCCTTCCTTCTGCAACACATCTCTGGGAAATATCCATACACACTCATTCACACTCATACACTACGGACAATTTAGCCTACCCAATTTACCTGTAATCTCTTTGGACTGTGGGGGAAACAGGAGCACCCGGAGAAAGCCCATGCGAATGCAGGAAGAACATGCAAACTCCACGCAGAAACGCCAACTGACCCAGACGAGGCTCAAACCAGCGACATTCTTGCTGTGAGGCGAAAGCACTACCTACTGCGCCACCGCGTCACCAAAAAGAATTATACTGTAATAATAAAAATTCTAATTCTGTGATACAACATTTTTATTATACAATTGTATTATACAAAATGTTGATGTTTGATTAGTAGAAAAAAGGGCGGAATGGTGGCTCAGTATTAGGACTGTTGCCTCACAGCCAGAAGGTCACCAGTTGGTGTCCAAAGGTACATGCGGTATAGGTGAATTGGGTAAACAAATTTGGCCGTAGTGTATGAGTGTGTGTGTGTGTGTGTGTGTGTGTGTGTGTGTGTGTGTGTGTGTGTGTGTATGTGTGTGTGTGTGTGTGTGTGTGTGTGTGTGTATGAATGAGTGTGTATGGGTGTTTCCTAGTGGGTTCTGGCTGGAAGGGCATCCGCTGCGTAAAACATAATTAGCAGTTCATTTCACGGTGGCAACCTCTGAAATAGAGACTCATTTGAGTTCAGACTGCATGATTTTAGCTCTGATTTGGACTTACCAACAGGTTTTGAAAAAATTGCAGACTAATGCCTAAAAACACAGGCAACCGGTGTGAACTATGAAAGACCCAATCTGAGAGAATCGCAGATAAGTCGCCGACACCTGTCAGATATCTGCCGTGGTAAATATCTGGAGCTGTCAGCGGTTCAAATAATGCTGTGTGAAATGTGTTCTGATTAATAAATGACATTGGCGATCACCTACAGCCAATGAGAGAGCAGCATTCACTAGTATGGGTCTCTGCATGCAAGCGAGAGGTTGGTGGAGAAATTAAATGCGCTTCTTTTCTGTTTATTTGGACCCAAGACATGGAGGAAAAATTAGTGGGAATTTGACAGGAGCAACCATGTCTTTTTGATGTGTCATCTGAGCAATATCAATCGGGTTTACAAAGAAATAAAGTTGAGAAGAAATTGCTTATTTCCTTCAAGGGCCAGGTGAGCAAAATATTTACATTTACTACCTCACTAATGGCTTCTTTCTCATTATGTAGTTAATAAAATATATACTGTGCAACCTCATGTTGTTTCCATGTAACTTCTCTCGTGTGTTTGGTTGTGAGGTGTAGTTTGCAGACTGAGACAAAGTTGTCTGTGAATCTTCCTATGGTAAAGTCATGCAGTGTGAAACCACCAACTGTCGCCGATACATCCTGCAGTGTAAACAGCCCTGATGGAACACTAGCCCAGATAGTCATGCAGTGTGAAATCATCTGTGACACGACTACTTTAAAAATCATGCAGTCTGAACTCAGCATAAGCCAAAGGAAAATGAATCAATGAATGAATGAATAGTGGAAAAAAAGTTGAAACTGACGAGTAATGTACTGTGATCTTTAAAAAGAGTTAATATTTCATCACATTCATTTACATTTAAATGCTTTAAAATGCTTTTAAAACATTTGTAAAATATATTCTCATTAGTAAGGTATAACTATGCATTTGTTTTATATTTTTCTGATTTAAAAAGAAGTTTTTGGTTTTGATGTATGAAAACCTCTTTTCATAGTTCACCCATATTTAATGTCTGCATTTCCAACATCTATTTTTGAATAAATAAATCCATTCATAAGAAAAAAAAAAAGGCTCCTTCATCTATTCCTAAGCTCAGCCTCATGATTTTGTCCCCTATTATTCATCCGCCGTCTCGTTTGTTCTCCACAGAATGAATACTCGTGTCCCAGGCCATTACCTGGAGCTTGGATTGGAGACATCCCCACCATACACTAAAGGGAATGTTTTTTTGTCCCGCTAAATAATCCACCGGCGGAGGATTTGTGCCTACCTGCATTTCATCAGTGACATCAAGCTTTGTTCTCATTATAGCACTCACGCCGTCTGCTTCTTTGATGGATTGCGGTGGATATTCCTCGAAATCTGCAAACAAACATCTGAGAGACAAACAGGACGGATGCCTCAGATGTGTATTTTACTAAAACACAATTGGATGCCTCACTTATGCTCCTGAATACATATGTCAGGTGGGTGTAGTTGATTCGGGACGGCTCCAATGTAAGATACCAATGAAAGTTATCCAGCCTTTGAAGAAGTGTGTGTGGACCTACACGTGAACAGTGAACTTTGTTAATATTCCCTCTGATTTAAAACAGAACTTACCCTTTCCTTTGTTATTTAATGTAAATCGTTGGAAGATTTGTGGATCGGAATAACACAGTTTAAAATATATATATAAATATAAGACTGAGTTAAAACCTTTATCTTTGCTGCCTAATACTGGATTTGTTAGGTTTTGTTTAAGTGGTTTCTGCAAATGTCTTTGTACAGTTTTATTTTGGGAGATTCTCAAGTTTACATGACCCTCACTCTCTTAAAAGTGAAGCTTTTGTTTATTATTGTTGGCATCAGTGGTTCTATGTTAAAGGATTAGTTCATCCTAAAATGAAAGATTTGGAAAAATCCAAACCCCTGAGATGTGTGCGAGTCTTTTAAAACGCAACAACAAAATATTTTAATAAATCCCAAGAGACTTTTATTCCTCCATTGAAACTCTGTTTGTCCAAAAGTTTTGAGTTTCGAGATATTCAGAAAAACAATGCGCAAGAGTAAACTGTATGAGTTTTCTTAGTGTTTAAAGGGATTGTTTATCCAAAAATTAAAACCCTTAACTATTTCCAAATCTTTAAGGCTTTTTTACTCTGTCGAACACATTATAAAATATTTTGAATAAATCCTGTAAACACTGGCACACATAGTATGTCAAAACCAAATAATGTTGAAGTCAATGGATACTGGTTTTCAGCTTTCCTAAAACTATCTTCTGTTTTATCCAAAAGAATAAAAAAAAAAACACAAATGTTTGGAACATGTTAAGGGCGAGTAAATTAATAATCACAAAATATTTCTTTTTAGGTGAAATATGCCTTTATTTCCCCAATTTATGAAGAAACGTTGATGCTCTTCGTGTGCTTTAATGTTGTTTCTACTGACTAAATATTTCTGCGTTTGTGTGTGTGTGTGTGTGTGTGTGTGTGTGTGTGTGTGTGTGTGTGTGTGTGTGTGTGTGTGTGTGTGTGTGTGTGTGTGTGTGTGTGTGTGTGTGTGTGTGTGTGTGTGTGTGTGTGTGTGTGTGTAAATCAGTAATGCGCTTTTATGCACAACACTCATTTATTCATTATACACAACATTATTTTTTTTTTATTATTATTCCAATCTGGAAATGCACATTTGTGCTATATTTAATAAACCAAGACCCTCACATCTGAATTATCATTTGCACTAGGGCTGCACGATATTGGAAAAATCTGATATTGTGATTTTTATTGTTCTGTGTTAAATATTGTGATTTGAATACAGATAAACAAGATAGTTGAATAGCACTATTTGACAGTTTTCTGGTGTCAAACAGTATTCCGAAAGAGAAATTTAGTAAATCATAATACAAAATGCTTGTATACGGTTGGAACGCTGCTTTTCTTACTTTGATTGTCTCGTTGCTAAACCAAATCCAAAAAAACTCTTAGATAAAGTAAATATATTGTTTTGTTTCCAACTTCAGAAGGTATACGTCTAAATTAACAGTTTTTTCCTTAAAAGAAGTTTTCATTTCCCAAATGATGTTTAACAGAGCAAGGACATTTTCACAGTGTGTCTGATAATATGTTTTCTTCTGGAGAAAGTCATTTGTTTTATTTTGGCTGGAATAGAAGTAGTTTTAAATTTTTTAAAAGCCTTTTTAAGGTTAAATTATTAGCTCCTTTAAGCTATTTTTGTTTGTGGTAGTCTACCGAACAAACCATCATTATACAATAACTTGCCTAATTACCTAACCTGCCTTGATAACCTAATTAGTTAAGCCTTTAAATGTCACTTTAAGCTGTATAGAAGTGTCTTGAAAAATATCTAGTAAAATATTATTTTCTGCCATTATGGCAAAGATAAAATAAAACAGTTATTAGAAATAAGTCAATAAAATTTATATGTTTAGAAATGTGCTGAAAAAAACTTCGCTACGTTAAACAGAAATTGGAGAAAAAATAAAAAGGGGGCTAATAATTCAGGGGCGCTTATAATTCTGACTTCAACTTTAAATGATGTAAATTAAATACAATTCTGTAGCTCCAGGTCAGCTATAATTCAGACTCAATATTGCATATCTTGTGATATGATTATTGCAGATGCGCACATTGCGATATCGATGATAAAACGAGATATTGTGCAGCCCTAGTTTGCGCATATGCAAATATACTTTGGTCCATTTGCAGAGGTCATGGATTAAAGGTATACATTTTGTAAGTAATCTTCTGTTTCTTGCACAGACCAATTGTTTTGCTTCAAAAGACCTCAATGTGTCACGGGTATTCATTTTCAGCTGTATACTTTGTTTACTGTCATTTCATGAAACACCAAGGATTATAGTTTCAGCTAAAATCTTCTTCGGTGATGGTCTGGTGAAAAATAGTCACATTATGTCTTAACCCTTACATACTGTTGTGGATGTTTTCATCCACACTGAGGTGAATTTCAGTCTTAATTTGGCCATAACTGTAACAGTTTCAGCTAGAGGCATGATTTTTGGTGACAAATGTTATATTGGCACATAATGGGAAAATGCTTTGATAAAAAAAAATATATATAAATAAATAAATAAAAAAACTCAATGATACACTCTGGGCCAATGTACTACCTTTTGATATGTTCAGAATGAAAACATCTATACTGCTGTATAAATGCATCAGATATCTTTTTTTTTTTTTTTTTTTTTTGCATAAATCTGTTAACCTCAAACTCAGTCCTGATCAACTAAAATGCTCAGAAAGTTACAGTATTTTTACTCTTTAATTGCTATTAAATGATGTCACTGATTTGGTGAAAAAACACACACAAAATTACTTATATTCAATATAAAAGGTAATTGTGTCCTGCATTCTTATCACAGTCTTGGACATGTGAAACAACATTGGCATTGATGCATTGTTTTTCATTGATTTTCATTTTTTCTTTCTAATTTACTGTTGGTGGCTGTTTTTGCCAAATTGACTTCTATTATAACCACATTATTTTGATAGTAAAGCCAATAACACTATGTAATTTTTGATTGTTGGTGGTTGTCCCTGATGGTAAAAAGGTAAAATTAGTCATTTTTACTGTTGATCATGGAGTATACAAGCAAACTAAAGTGTGTGAGAGTGACCTTTGTACACTTATCGTGATTTGTCTGAGAAAATCGAAATATGCGTCTCAGCTCTCAGAAATACACGGAGAAAATAAAAACAAAGACTGTGTATTTATGCACCATCAAATGTGTTTATAATGAAAGTCAATGGGACAAAAACAGACACCAACAGTAAAATAGGTAAAAAAAATATATTGTTGTAACTAATCATTCGTATATGTCCAAGACTGTCATAGAAGGTATAAACAAATCCAGTCCACAATTACTTTTTACATTAAATACAAATTTAAAAGTTGAAATCCTGTATTTTTTTAAAGATTTAGAAGTTTTGATCAGAACTGA
This sequence comes from Danio rerio, assembly GCF_052040795.2. Lineage (NCBI taxonomy): Eukaryota > Metazoa > Chordata > Actinopteri > Cypriniformes > Danionidae > Danio > Danio rerio. The sequence continues at coordinate 22,947,412 of NC_141030.1, forward strand.
GGTTGATTAAATTATAAAAATATTTATCTGATGCATTTTTAATTGAGTAGATGATTCCATCTCGAACATAACAAAATGGTAGTACATTTGAACAGTGCACAAGAATTTAATGACCTGAAATTAACAGCAAGTTTTCACTTTTGGGTGATCTAACACTTTGGTAACCTTTAACATCAGTAGAATTTTAATATCATTTTTCATTAGTTTTTTACTTTAAAAAAAAAATAAAACTTTTAAAAGATTCTTTGGAGGACCCTAAGAGTTCTAAGACATTGCCATGAGGGAAAAAAACCTCTTGAATCATTCGTTTTTAGAGTGATAACAGTAACAGACTTCCTGAAACATGACCTCTGCTCTTATTGACTATGCCAACACTGACTCAATGTTTGTAATGTGTGAGTTTAGATTTGATAAAATAGTGTGTAAGCAAATGTCAACATGTTAAAATACCCTTGTACCATACGATTTGTGTTTAGTGCCGCTAGCGGTGCATACATGATACACTTCACCTTCAGAAATCTGTGTGTATCAGAGAAGAATCATGGAGACTGTGTGTGTGTGTGTGTGTGTGTGTGTGTGTGTGTGTGTGTGTGTGTGTGTGTGTGTGTGTGTGTGTGTGTGTGTGTGTGTGTGTGTGTGTGTGTGTGTGTGTGTGTATTGGGTATTGATCTGTTCAGGTTTCACCTGCCCCTCGATCTTGAAATATGTCATTTAAAAGTGTCATTTATTTATACTGTATGCCCCACACACACACACAATTTAATTTAATAATTGAATTTTGTAACGAACTGTATGAATTGTACACCACCAAGTTCTGTTTTATAATGAGAACATTGTCAAAATCAATGGTGAGAAATATACCGTGCTCAAATGGAAATGAGTATTGATCAACTTATTACATTTTTTATGAATTTATTATGATGTTATTTAACTATATTGATTTTCCAGAAGAAAATGGCAAAAAGTACTGGGAACCAATCATTTGTTTAACATGTCAAGTAGCTCTTTTGTGCATGGAAATTTGAATGAAACAGCTGTAATTAGGTATAAATCTTTTATTCTCACCATTTTCTTATGCTTTTTTTCCTGAAAATGGTTATGCAGCTTCACGTTTTTGTGAAATTAAGTGTATGATGGTTTTCAAAAATACATGAAGCAGTGCATTTGGAAAGTCCAACTTTGCCATAAATTTTAAAAGTATATTTAAACAAAATTGTAATAATTAATTTTACAATATTACTGTTTTTTTTTTTTTACTTGGTTTTTAATTGAATAAATGGATCCTTGGTGAGCATACAATTCACCAAGGTCTTCAAATCTTAAATATTGTAACTTTTAACTTGTGTAATGTTAACATATTTAGTTTAATTATTAAATATTTATAATGAGTTTGACAAATATAACCTTTAGAAATCTTGAGTCTCAAACTTTGCCATTTGCTATTGTGTGACTAAAAGGGCTGCTCACATTGACCATGATTTGCAGTGACACAATCACCGGAAGTCATTCATTCTCAATGAGAATTAGCAAATTCTGTTAACATGGGTGACAACAAAGTTGACATATTTTGTTTCTCTTTGGCCAAATGCACACCACCAGCAGCCTCATCTACTAGAGACCAAACTTTATCAATTAAAATCTCTGTCATTGTGACCGGATAACAAGTTACATAGCAAAACAAAGTTCAAGCTACTCGCCTATACCCACATGCTGAAGGAGATGCCCTTCCACACCTCTTTCAGATGCTGTCAGATCAATACTGGCCTCTTAACCCTGAAGGAGAGCCTTTCCTATTTCTGCCAACCCTGCCCTGTCCAAACAAGCGAAGCCCTGGAAGTTCAAATCCTATCCCTGAGTGTCATAATTACAGTTAAATGTGCCATATCTCAAGAGGGGGTTAACATGAAGAGTTGGAGTCCTCCAGGAACACGTCAAGCTGTCTTATACGAGGTCCAGATGGCAAATCAGCTCCAGTGTTTTCCTATGGTGTTGTATCTCTCCCCTTCTCTCTCTGGCCTGCCGAAGCGACAGCTAAACAGACACAGCACTGTGTTCGACGGAGCTCTCCCAATGAATTATTCATTCCCCCCCCCATCCCATCTCGTTCGGAAAGGAGTCTTGACATTTCGCCCAGTCATTGGCCTCCTACTGGAAGAGTGCTGTGTTCAGAGGTCCCGACTGCATCCAGATACTGGCTGTTGTTTGCTCTATTAACCTCAATCTTGATGTCCCAAGGGTTCTCGGGACAAAAGACCAAAAATCGTTTTTGTGAAGCAGCCCAAATAAGTAGAAACGCAGCATGTGTAAAATGTCAAGCAAAGACATGGACTTTTTAACTTTAATTTGTGCATTGGTGTGATTTATTTTAATAAGCTAGGTCTTTAAAGAAACAATGTTCCGTTACTGTGGGAGACTATGCCAGTGGGAACCTTGATGTCAAAACAGTATCAAAAAACATGTCGCTATTAAGCTAAGTTTTGACATGCACCGCTGTTGCAGCTGCCCCCAGGTAGAGTTCCCTGTAGAGTTTAACTCTTACCCTACTGTAATTAAACGACAACTGGACAAGCCTATCAAAGCCTTCATACTAACAACATACTTACAAGCAAATGTATCAGAGTTTCTGAAATACACTGGCCTTACAGCAGCAGGATTGGACACCCAAGGACTTAAATTAAATTTCTGCAAGGCCATAGTCTTGCACAATTGAGCTCCAACCAGCTTCACCTTAGTCCAGCTTGAAAGTGTCTAGTAACGATAAAATACCTTGGCTGTTTCCAAAAGCAGAATACAGTACAGTTTGTTGTAGTATCCAAAACAATTTTCTGAAGTTCACTCAATCAAGCCCACATAAATAATAATGATGTACACTCAGGGGCTAGAGAATACCTACGGTGTAATGCAATGTGAGAGTTGAGAGATGAATTACCGGTTCAGATGGCATCTGTAGTGGCACACGTTTTGTGCACATCCTTATGTACTACCTTTTGCAGCTAGTCAACTCTGAAATCTGGACTTTACTAGAACTATGTTAAGCTGCTTTGACAGTCTGTATTGTGAAAAGCGCTATATAAATAAGCATGAATTGAATTGAATAGACCAACAACTGGTATTTGAAAGGACACGAGTAAGACAGAATCTGAAGTGATGGAAAACGAAAAAACAAGGGTACAATAAACTCGATATAGCTGTTAAAAAAAATGATAATAATGATAAAAAACAGCTGTTTTGCTTTCAACATCCATAGCTGTAATCTGACCTAAATGTACAAACTAATGACATTTTTTTGTTTACATTTGTTTGTTTTTATTACTTTTCAACAGCAATTTTCTCCATGTTTTAACCTTTTTAACTAAATTATAATCACAAATGAATTACACATAACTGGCTCTTACACCATAAACAGTGGAATCCTATCGGTATACGTTTCTAAATAAATTATTATTGGGTTGTTAAATTAACCTTTGTATAAATGACAGAAATCAAAATACTTTGTGTCATTACTAATAGACAGCTTGCTAACCACTATACCACTATATCAAGAAGTTAAGGGTTTATAGATCTTAGGGTTGAATCGATTACTATTGTACTATTGTCTCCCTTCTGTTGCACTCTGTGCACAGATTCACTCATTCACTCACTCCTTTAGGTGCACTACATTAGTGGACTAATATAGGGAATAATGAATGAATGTATGAGGGTAATTGCAGATACAGCCCTTGATTAGCTAGATCAAATGTGCTTAATTAAGGCAAGAAAAGCTGTGGCGTTTCTTGAATCAATGTTGAGACCAACATACTACCAGGGGCTTCATATACGAAGACTTGCGCTTAAATCATATCAAAACATTGCGTACAGACAAAGCTGTAAATCTGCGTACGCAGTAAAAAAATTCAGATGTATGAAACACTGCGGAATCTTTGTACATCCAAATTAACATGAAACTGAAAAACCCTTCCCTGCCTCCTCCAATGTGAATTGGAGGTGCTCCTATCGGGGGTAGACCGCAGAAAAACGGTGTTAGTTGCAAGTTTGTCTTCTGGAATTATTAACAAGAGAAAAAAAAGAGTGGGGGAGTTTAGCTGACGCAGTTAACGCAGTGGGGTCTAAACATCGCACTGTGAGGGAATTTTTAAAAAATGGGCCGATGTAAAGGTGCAGGTTAAGAGTAGAACAGCAGCACACCGTCAAAGTGTGGACCAAACAGGCGGGGAAATAGGGGATGCTGAACTAACACCTTTTGAGGAGAGAAGTGCCTCAATTTTGGGTGACACTTTACTGTCTGGAGTAGTATCCGTGTCTGTGGGAGACACAAATGTATTAGAAGGACACTTATGTTAGGACGGTATAGCAGCACCCCTCCACTCTCAAGGCAGCGCCACCGGCATTTCAGCTGCTCAATCGCCCACTCTACAACTCTGCGCTCTTGGTCAGTTTGTGGGCTGTTGATTGGGGTTAACAGCCACGTCTTTAATAGATAACCGCGGTCTCCTGATATGCAGTTTAATAATTACGCTAAAAAAAAAATAAAGAAATAAATAAAATAACATAAAAAAACTGGAATAATATCTTTAAATCCATCACTTACTAAGAAGCCAACCATTGCGCACCCTGAACCTTGGAGCCTTCAGATACAACCATTGACAATGTCCTCTAATACAGCCAACACTGCCATTGCCATATGCTAAGGGTTGTATATATTTGCAAGTGCTTTAATATGTTCTAAATCAAATGATTGGTAAATATATATATATATATATATATATATATATATATATATATGGCGTCAATTAACCCGTTTTATCAATTATAAATGAATAGTAATGTTTTTTACATGTGTTGATGCGATACTTTGTAGTGTGCAATTTAACATAATTGCTTCTAGGAGTCGCCAATGGAAAAAAAACAAACACACAAGAAATACACGCATGCCAGACATGAAGTTGGCGCAGACCAACGCACATTCTCAAGTTAGTTTTATCGTTAGTAAATCCAAACGTGAGCGTGAAACCTGGCGGACGCAAAGTTTTTGTGCGTATGTGTTAATACATGAGGCCCAGGTATTGGCAACTTTGACCCTGCCTTCAAG